>NW_027397716.1:0-19287 GCF_003265705.2 Callorhinus ursinus
CAACAACCTGGATGGGTCTTAAGGGTATTACTCTGTGGAGTTTTGTATAATCCCATTTATACAATGTTGCCAAGATGACATGATTATAGAGATGCCGAACAGATTGGTGGTTACAGGGGTCAGTGGTGGTGGGAAGTGAGGTGGGGTGGGTGTGACTAGAAGCAGGTAGCATGACCAAAGTTTTGTATCTTGATTCCAACGATGGTTACAGAAAACTGCACATGTGATAAAATGACACAGAATTATACATGCACTAAGCCAATGCCAATCTCCTGATTTTGATGTTCTACAGTTACCTAAGATATTATCACTGGGGCAGCTCGTGAAGGGTGCACAAGCCCTCTGTACTCTATTTGCAACATCCTGTGAATCTCTATTATTTCAAAATGAAAAGTTAAGAAAAAAAAAAGCAAACAAAAACCACACAGACAGGGATAAGATATATGCAATGCGGACAACTGACAAGAATTAATATACAGAAAATATAAATGGCTCTGAGAAGAGAACACGCAAACAACCTGTGTACTTAGAATATGAACAGATGAATGGATAACAAATATATAAAAAGATGCTCAATGGGGCGCCTGGGTGGCTCAGATGGTTGAGCCGTCTGCCTTTGGCTCAGGTCATGGTCCCGGGGTCCTGGGATCGAGTCCCGCATTGGGTTCCCTGCTCCTTGGGAGCCTACTTCTGCCTCTCTCTCTCTCTCTCTCTGTCTCTCATGAATAAATAAAAATCTAAAAAAAAAGATGCTCAATGTTTTAATGTAACAATTTAATCACTTTATTACAAATTAAAACAGAATGAAGTAGCACTCACAGCCCTATATAGACTGGCAAAATTCAGGAAGTCACATGACATCAAACGTTGGGGATTTTATGGAGCAACAGAAACTCTTATACCATCCTGGCAGGAGTGCACATGTAACATAACTATTTTGGAGAGCAATATGGGTATCTTAAAGTTTGAGCTAACCCTAAAACTAGGCAATTTCCCCGCAGGCCTAGGTGTGTACCCAAGATGGTAAGCACAAAAATATTCACTGTGGTATTGTTTTTAATATCATAAAAATAACATCATAAATGTTCTTCAGAAGAATAGACAAGTCATTTTAGTATAAACTCGTTAAATTTACTGAGTGCTTAGCACGTGCCAGACACTATGCTAGGTGCCATGACATAACACTGAACTAAACAGATGAAGATCCCTATCTTCACGGAGCTTACATTGTAGCAGATGAAGACAGACACTAAATAAGCCCTTAAAATATATGCAGCCACACGTGTGGTCATGACATTTAGAACAAAGGCATCACTATGATTCAATGGGTTCGAGAACTGTTTCATCAATTAATGGTGTCCAAGCAACTGAATATGCTTGGGAAAAAAATGAACCTTAAGGCCGTTAACCAAATGGTGGAGTAGGAACTTCTGGAGGTCAACCCCCAACTGATATAGCCAGTAAACCGGAAAAATTGATCAGAATCAACTGTTTCCACACTGTGGAACCTGACTGGACACACAGCAAGCAGGAGAGCACTAAGTGAAAGCGGAGAGCTGGTCCCAGGTGGAAGAGTGACACAGGCAAGCAGCTGCCACCACCCATCCCTCGGGCCTGCTGTGCTGACCTCGTGACCTGGGCTCGAGAACCAGGCTAGGGCCAGGGGTGGCGGTAGAAAGACTGCCCTCAAAAAGTCTGGGTTGCATATTTTGCACATTTAGGTCTCAGCTCTCTCAGGCTTCAGGGTTGCCTTGCTGGCATCTGTCAGTGATTTCAAGAGCTAGGAACACCTTTGCTTTTCCTTCCATTTTTGGGGCCAGAAACTTAAGGAAATCTCTGTCAGTTCACTGAGGTCTGACCACAGATAACAGAACAGAAACATCAGCGACCACACACAACAGGGGATATACACTTTGCAAAAATAGTTCGGAAAAGTTACAGACAGATGACTGTAGCCCCGAACAAGCACAAACCAGCAATCCCTGAGGAGTGGGAGAACCTGATTTCTAAAGTTACCACATTAAGATACTCAGAATGCCTAATTCCCATTAAAAAAAAAAAGCCAAAGCAAACAAAGAAATGAGAAGATATGGCCCATTCTCATGAAACAAAGAATTGGACAGAAACAATCCCAGAAGAAATACAGACATTGGAATTATCTTAAATGTGCTCAAAGAGCTAAAGGAATTTATGGACAAATAATTAAAGGAAATCAGGAAATGATATATGAACAAAATGAGATTAGTAAAAAGACGGAAATTATAAAAAGGAACCCACAAAACTTCTGGAGCTGAAAAGCAAGTTAAAAAAAAAAACACCTCACTAGAGATTTCCAACAACATACTTGAGCAGGCGGAAGACAGGATCAACAAACTTGAGATAAGGCAATTGAAATTACCCAGTTGGAGAGGGGGAAGAAAAAGAGAATGAAAATGAACAGGGCCGGGGCACCTGGGTGGTTCAGTCATTAAGCATCTGCCTTTGGCTCAGGTCATGATCCCAGGGTCCTGGGATTGAGCCCTGCATCGGGCTCCCTCCTCCGTGGGAAGCCTGTTTCTCCCTCTCCCAATCCCCCTGCTTGTGTTCCCTCCTTGGCTGTGTCTCTGTCAACCAAATAAATAAAATCTTAAAAAAAAAAGAAAAACTTAAAAAAGAAAAAAAGAAAATGAACAGGGCCTAAGGAACGTGTGGGACAACATAAAGCATACCGATATATGCATCGTAAAGAGAAGAGAGAGATTTGAAAAAATAATGCCTAAAAACTTCCCAAACCTGCGGTATCTGGATGGCTCAGTCGATTGGGAATCCAACTCTTGATTTCAGCTCAGGTCATGATCTCAGTGTTATGAGATCCAGCCCCACATCAGACTCTGTGCTCAGCACGGAGTCTGCTGTGCCTCTCCCGGTGCACACACACACACACACGTTTGCACAGGCTCTCTCAAATAAATCTTTAAAAACAAAAAAATAAAAAAAAACCCAAAACACTTCCCAAACTTGATGCAAGACATGAGTACACACACCTAGCAAGCTTAACAAACTCCAAGCAGGATAAACCCAGAGGTCAACACTGAGACAGATTATAGGCAAACTGGTGAAATTTAAAGATAAAATCTTTGATAAGACAAACAGCCACTTTCTCATCAGACACCCCTAACGTCAGAAGGCAGTGGGATGACATATTTAAAAAGCTGTCAACCAGGATTTCTACATCCAGGAAATGATCCTTCAAGAATGAAGTTAAGACTCCTCCTTGTCTGTAACTTCAAAACGGATGGGAGGCACGTGGGGAGGGACTCATCTGCCCAACTCCAGCAGATCCTGTCCAGAACTGAGCTGAGGGGTTTAACGGGGGATAAAAAGCAATGAGGGGGACTTAGAGCCTACTGTGGGGAAATGAAATGTGTGTCCTGGATTTGAGTGTACAGAGGAAAACCTTGGTCCGAATCCAAGACACACCACATCCCTACCAGCATGTTTGGGCAAGTGGTGCTCCAGGCTCTTGATTGGAGGCAAGGTGAGTCACAGCGCTTAACACTGGGGGTCAATGTGGGGTGTAAAGGAGGTGACACATACTGGCTGTAGCTGTGAATAATCATCTGGCATCAACACACATTCCTGCAGCCACATCTGCTCATCCTCCATGCACTGCCCCTCCTCTTCACCTGCATATGCCTCCAACACCCCACATCCTTCACATGTGTCTGAGGAGAGGCCAGGGGCATTGACTTTCATGGATTTTAGGTTGAAGTAGAGCATTTCAGGATGATGGGGGTTCCGTGGAGGGAGGAGGCAGGGCTTTCCCAAAACGTGTCTTCTGTGATCGATGACCACCGAGCCGCCTGGCTGTAGCCTACAGGATCACACCTACACTGCAGGAGGCCCGTGTGAACCTCATCGACCTCGAATTATGTAACTCCACCCAGTGGTACAACGGGTGCATTCGTTCAATGTGTGTGCAGGGTACCCTGAAGGCAAGATCGACACGTGCCAGGTAACTTCACTCGGGCGCCCCTTTCCCTGCCAACACCTCTTTTGTGAATCCCTGAACTCCTCTCCCTCCAGGGCCCTGCTTCAGTGACCCTTTCCCTGGTCCCATCTTTTTTTTTTCTTAAAGATTTTATTTATTTATTTGAGAGAGAGAATGAGATAGAGAGCATGAGAGGGGAGAGGGTCAGAGGGAGCAGACTCCCCGCTGAGCAGGGAGCCCAATGCGGGACTCGATCCCGGGACTCCAGGATCATGACCTGAGGCGAAGGCAGTCGCTTAACCAACTGAGCCACCCAGGTGCCCACCCTGGTCCCATCTTGTAGCAGTGAGGATGGGAGGTGATTCCTGGGGCCCCTACAAAGAACCAGTCACCACACAGAGAGCTTTATCCCACTGTGACACAGAGATCATACCACCCGAACACCACCCTTGAAGAGAATGCTTACCTCTCCTCACCAGAATACAAAACCTTCCAATCCACTTGTACACACATGCCCATGCATGCATACAGCCTCATACATGGACACATGGGTCGCTTATCTTCCCTCCTCATTGCAAGGAGACCCGTGACAATCCATCCCCTTCTCACACCCACCTGAAGCTGTTGATACCAACTCAAAGTTTACCACCACCACTTGTGTTCATGGCAGCAAGAAGCCATGTGACTGAACAAACTGTCCTTCCAGAGCCTATGGCCCTCCTGAGCAGGGGAAAAGTGGCCCAGAGAGTGACTTCTGTGTCCTTCTGGGCAGGGGGACAGTGGCGGGCCACTCATGTGCAGAGACAACGTGGCCAACACATATGTAGTCGTGGGAGTCACAAGCTGGGGGGTAGGCTGTGCCCGAACTAAGTGCCCCGGAGTCTACATGGCCACCTGGCCCTATCTGAACTGGACTGCTCCCAAGATCGTTTCTAATGCCTTGCACATGGCTCAATCACCCACCCCTCCCCATCCAACTTCTCAAGCAATCCCGGCTAGACAACCCTCTGCCCGCCCTTCTGCTCGCCCTCCTTGGTACTTCCAATGCCCTCCTTGACCTCCTCCCAGCCCCCCTGCATCTCGACCTCGACCCAAACCCCTGGCCCGAACCCCACCCCCTCCCCCACCTATCACTAAAGCTCCCCAAGTACTTTCTTTTGCCAAGTGACTACAGCAACTCACAGAGATCTTGAAGGGGAAGACCTTTTCTAATGCAAAGGAGTATTAGGAAATGGAGACCACAGATCTCCCAGAACTGACTGCCGCCTCCTGATCCAACCCCACTCCCAACAGACCCAGTGAGTCCTTTACTCCCAAGAAAACAAAGATGAAATAAATAAATATAAATATAGATATATAATTCTTTCTGGACTTCTTCCTACCTGCCCTCCCCGACTCAATCCAAACCCTCCCCCAGCATATCTGTCCTCCCTCTGTCACCCTCCAACAGGGTGGAATTGCTTGTGTGTCACGGGTCATTGTGGTTTCCTAAATCTTGATTTTTGAAGTTGGAACAAGGCGATCTGGGGTGACAAGCCAGGTATGGTCTGGATCTCACACTCAGAGTCTCTGCTTATTAAATTAGTGCAGGTGGGCCCTGGAACAATTCTGTGAGGTGAGCTGACTCAGAAGGAGGGGTATGGGTCTGAGTCCATTGGAAGAATGACCCCAGTCTGAAGTTTTGTAGCGTGGCCATCTGATGCTCAGTCCACATGGCCAACCCCAGGCAGGAGTCTGCCCTCAACCAGAATTGCTTATGTCCATCTGTGAATTCCTGAGAAAGAGATCTCGATGGCCTCAGGTCAACTGCCCACTCTGGTCAGGGCCCAGATCAAGCCTAAATGCTGGATTAGCCACTTGGGAATTAAAGATGGCAGGCTCCAGAAAGAAAGCCCCGGGCTCCTGGCTGGGCAGTTGCTGCATCAAGCAACAGCCTCATACCTGTTCACCTGTTCACTGTGTGCACATTTTTCAAGTGCAAGATGGTCCTAAATTCTGGTTGCAAAGACAGATGGCAGAGGGTACAGGAGCATGAGGGAGGAACTTTGGGTGAGGAAGACCAAGGACCCTGTCTTTTCCTGCTGGGGCTGCAACAGGAAATGATGAAGCAGGCATGAGTATTTTCAGGATTCGTCAGTCTGTCTGGAATCAAACAAACCCCCTGCTTTACCCCTCATCAGCTATGTGGCCACAGGACCCAGAGTTCCCTGACTGTACCGCTGCTCAGGTAGGGGCTGAGCCTTGTTTACCCAGGTACCCTCATCTCATGACCCGTGTATGGCAAGCGGTAGGTGGTTGGTGAGCATAGCGAGGGCTGCCCCTTCCATCTCCCCCTGGAGCAGAGGGACCTGTTCCAAAGCCAAACCCTGACCTAAACTCCAGGCTCGAAGACCGTCAACAGCTGGCGCTCCACCATCCAATTCGCAAGGTCTCTTTCATTCGACCAACATCTTTTGGGCACCCAACACATCTGGGAACCAACCTTCCCTGTCAGGCTGGACTGCCCTCGCCCCCACACCGCTGAATGAACCCAAGGATCCGTGCTTCTCCCGCCCGGGGCCCAAGGACGGTGGATCCCAAGGCTGGGCCTGCCACCTGAGGGAAACGAGGTACGACCCCGGAGTCTCCCGGTGGGCCCGCCGGCGGCCAGCCATGTCCCAGTCGGCGCCCGTCCCCCGCCCCACCCCGCCCCAGTCCCCGTCCCAACCCGTCCCCCAAACCTCCTTCCGCTCCGTCCCCCGGTCCCCGTTCCGCCCCGACCCCATCCCGCTCCGCCCCGTCCCCCGCCCCGCTCCGCCCAGGTCCCGCCTCAGAGCCCTCGGGCCAGGTGGGTTCTCTAGGCGCCACACTCCGCTTCTGGCTACGTTCTCGTCCTCGCAGCTGCTAGGCAACCGCACAAGGACCCGCAGGAGGGCTGCCCGGCCGGAGGCCTGAAGGACCCCTCCGGGGTACGGGCTGGCTAGCGCGGTGCCGAGAGGGAGGGCGGGAGGTGCCTGGGATGGCCCGGCCTGGGTAGGGCTGGTCGCCGCAGGGTCGGTGGGCGGCGGGCGGGCCTCCTGCGGTGCTGAGGGGCGGGGACACGGGTAAATGCAGCTGGGTCTGTTTCCCTCTTTGGTGTAGGCATTTGTAGTTTGTGGCCTTTTCGTGTCTTCTTTAGTAAAATACTTAGAAATCCCAGGGCGCCAGGGTGGCTCAGTCTGTTAAGCCTCGGCCTTCAGCTCAGATCAGGATCTCCGGGTCCAGGGCCGGAGCCCCGCCGGGCTCCCAGCTCAGTGGAGAGCCTGCTTCTCCCTCTCCCCCGCCCCTCCCCCTGCTCACTCTCTATTTCAAATACATAAAAATCTTAAAAAAATATTTAGACATCCCGCACTTGAAAGTTTCCTCATTTATCAGCGGCTGTATGAAGCAAAGACTAAAAGTACACATGAAAATTGTAAAAACAAATTTGCATTTGGTTTGGTTGAATAACTTGCTCCTGATTATGTCCTCATCAAGGATGCGCAAGTCCTGTGCTGCATTATTTGGTTGTCACTTTTGGTTTTGTTAAATAGCCGAGGCCTTTGTAACTCTTACCACGTGCTGTCGGGCTGGGCCACTGTGTCTATGTCTGAAAATCTCTATATGAAGCACTAAAGTAGGATAAGAAATTACAGCAGCACCATTATGATGAGTCCAAATGTTTTCAAGGTTGGAAATAAATCTTGACTCAGTGAAAAGAAGCTGAAGACATACAGAAAACACATAGGAAATGACTGAAGTGAGTCCTTCCTGCTCATTTACATTAGAAGTAATGAGTGGATGTCTCCAGTTAAAGGCAGAGCTGGAGTTAGGATTAGGTTTAAAAGACAAGATCCAGCTGCATGCTGTCTCCAGGAGGTTCACCTGGGACCCAGTGACACAAAGAGGGTTAAAGTGAGAGGGTGGAAAAGATCCTCCATACAGACATTAACCAGTGGAGACGTGGTGTGCCATCCCCATATCAGACAAGATGGACCCTAAGTCAAGTCCCTTGGAAGAGGCGGGTGAGAGTGAGGGATTGTCTGGGCCATGTTTAAGAAGAGAGACCCGGAGCCCCTTCAGGAAGCCGGTCCAAACGGGGTCTGACTGCTGGCAGTCTAAAGGTGCTGCTGAGAGAGATTTTCAGGGGTGTAACCCTTTCCCTGGGAGGTATGCAGAGGGATTCCACAGACCTGTGGGGCTCAGGCTGCCCTATGCAGGCTGAAAGATGTGTGGTGTGCGTGCACAAGCTGGGCAGATCTGGGGAGCCAAGGAGCTGGAATAAGGCAGCTCTAGGGAGAGGCCCTGCCCTAGGAGCAGGCTGCTTGGAGCACCGGATATCTGCCTAATTCCAAATGCACATATTCCCCCTAAAGGCCCAGCTGGAGGAAGCTGCACATCCTTGCCATTATGGGGCTCCACAGACTCGCTGGGGTACCCTTCAATGAAACAGCTGGGAGCACTGATTGCTGTGCAAGTCAGTATCCCCAGTGTGCAATCAGTCCAAACGTGGAAATCTACCACCACGCAACGATTTTCAGGGGTGTGCCCCCTCCTTTCAGAAGGTCAATTTGTTGTGGAGGTCGGAACTCCACTGGCTTGTAGGGTCCTGGACACACAAAACTGGTTGATCACTGCATACTGCACACACGTCCCACACAGGGATGTACCCAGGGATCTGTACAGCGAGAAGTTCAGAAGAAGCCTGGTTTCAGGAGCGGGCTGTTGGGGGTACGTGGAATCTATCCATTTCCAAGCCTGTACTAACTCAAATGTACCTATTTCCTTTGAAGGCTGAGCTGGAGGAGAGTGGGCTTCCTTGGCTGGTGCAGCGGATTAAATGTTAGATAACATGTTATCTCCGTATAGTAGACACCTGTGAGGACTGACGAAGCTGGGGATCGAACAGGCAGACGGTCCTGGGGCTGATAGTCACATTAAAACTGCTGCCAAAGAAATAGTTGTGGGGCTTTGATTCCAACAGCCAGGTGACCAGCAGATGGGTTGGGACCAGGTTGTCCTCCACAGGCCTGAGAGACCCCAGCTGACATTGGCAGGCTGGGGAGGTACCTACTGCTTATGCACAAAATATGGAGGTCCAGATAGGCAGGGACCTGGAACAGGGCAAGAATCTTGAAAGGCTGGGTCTTGGGAGGGGGCTCTTGGGCCCACAAAAACTTACCCTATCCAACAAAAATGTGCTTTGAGACTGAAGGAGAGTGGACTGCCTTTCCAGGACCGAGACGACTTGGGCTGCAGGAGTAATCCTCATGGGTACACCTGGGAGCTTTAATTACAGGTAAGCCCTAGAACCTAAGGCAACCATTCTGAATGGGACTGAGCTGTGCAGATTTAAAACTGAGACTCAGAAATATTTTAGGGGGATGAACTTTCCATGGAACGGAGACTATGCACATGGTTGGGAACAAGGAAACTCCGGGCCAGGGAAAAATAAGAAAGGGGTTAAAGTTCAGGGTTTTGGTTACAGTTTTGGATAGCATCAGGGATAGGATTTATGGTTTGGGGGTAGGATTTAATGTTAGGGTACGGGTTAGGGTATGGTTTAGGGTACGGGTTAGGGTTAGGCTACAGGCTAGTGTACGGGTTAGGATTAGGGTATGGGTTAGGGTTAAGGTACGGGTTAGGGTACGGGTTGGGGTATGGGTTAGGGGTTAGGGTTTAGGTGACGGGTACGGGTTAGCGTTAGGGTATGGGTTAGGGTTAGGGTACGGGTTAGGGTTAGGGTTAGGGTACGGGTTAGGGTTACAGTATGGGTTAGGGTTAGGGTACGGGTTAGTCTCTGGACCAAGACTTGTGGGAATAAAGCAGTCAGGAGCCCACCTAGGGTTGGGGTTAGGGCCTAGGGGCATGGCAGGTAGAGCTCTCCTGCTCTCAATGCTTTCAGAAGTGTCAAATGGTGTATTTTGCTTTATGGTGTCAGTCTGTGTCCTCCTGTAATGCTCAGGTGGCCCAAATCCCTGGGGCATGGAGCCAGGGACCTAGGGAGAGACCTCTCAGAAGCCACGTGATGGTTAGGGTTAGGGCCCAGGTGCACGGCACCCCTGGTCTGCGGGAACTGTGGCGAGCTTGGGATGGGCAGTGTGTCTTGAGGGCGGGAGTCAGGTTGAGTGTCAGGCTCAGGGTTTGCCGCCAGGCGGTGCAGAAAGTTCAGTTTCGCCGGGATGGGCATTCAGAGTTCTGCTCTGAGTGTTTCCCAGAGTTCCGAGTGGTGTGGTTTCCTTCTGGGTGGCAGCCCGAATCCCTTGATAATGCTCGGCTGTCCCGAATACCTGGTGCTTTGGAGCAAGGCTCTGGGGAGAGACGCTCAGAAGCCAACCTAGGGTTAGGCTTAGGACTTAGGGGCATGACAGGCCTTATGTGCTGGTGCTGTGAATGGCCTCAGTGGTCTGAGTTGAGGCCATGGGTCGGGGGGGACTGTCAGGCTCAAGGAATGCGGCATGGGCACGCTGAAGTCGGGGTTCATTGGGATGGACCGGCACAGTTCTCCTGCTTGGAATGCTTACTGGAGTTCCCCATGGCACGTTTTCCTTTTTAGTGGCAGGCTGAGTCCTCTGGCCCTGGTCAGGTGTCTGAAGTCCCTGGGGCTTTGGAGCCAGGCTCTGGAGACAGACCGCTCAGAAGCCAACCTAGGGTGAGCCTTAGGGCTGAGGGGCATGACAGGCCTGATGTGCCGGCGCTGTGATGAGCTTCCAGGGGTCTGGTTGAGGCTGTGGGTCGGGGGGAGTGTCAGGCTCAGGGATTGCAGTGTGGGCACGTTGAACTTGGGTTTTGTTGGGATGGACCAGCAGAGTTCTCCTGCTCGGAATGCTTACCGGAGTTCCCAATGGCACTTTTTCCTTTGAGGTGGCAGGTTGAGTCCTCTGATACTTGTCAGGTGTCCCAAATCCCTGTGGCTTTGGAGCCAGTTCTAGGGACAGAGCACTCAGAAGCCAACCTAGGGTGAGGCTTAGGGCTTAGGGGCATGACAGGCCTGATGTGCCAACGTTGTGATGAGCTTCCTGGGGACTGAGTTGAGGCTGTGGGTCAGGGGGGAGTATCAGGCTAAGGGATTGCGGCCTGGGAACATTGAGGTCGGGGTTCGTTGGGATGGACCGGCACAGTTCTGCTCGGAATGCTTACCGGAGTTTCCAATGGCACGTTTTCCATTTTAGTGTCAGGTTGAGTCCTCTGGCACTGGTCAGGTGTCCCCAGTCCCTAGGGCTTTGGAGCCAGGCCCCTGGGGGGACAGACCCTTCAGAAACATCCATAGGGTCACCATTAGGGCCTAGGGGCATGGCAGGCCTGACGTGCAAGGTTGTAGCCGGCTCTGGGAGGTTTATTTTGAGGGCGAGGGTCAGGTTGAGCATCAGATTCAGGGTTCGCCGCCAGAGGGCGCCAAATTTGTGCATTGGCTAGGTTGGGCATTCAGATTTCTCCGGTTCTGAATGCTTTCCGGAATTGAAAGTAGTGTGTTTGAATTCTTTTTGACATTTGAGTCCTCTAGTGTTGCTCAGTTACAGCCACCCCTGGGACTCCGTAGCCAGGGTCCGAGGACAGTCCGCTCCGTTGCCAAGCTAGGGTGAGGCTTAGGGCCTAGGGGTGTGACAGGCCTGATGTGCCGGCGCTGTGATGAACTTCCTGGGGTCTGAGTTGAGGCCGTGGGTCAGTGGGGAGTGTCAAGCTCAGAGATTGTGGCCTGGGCACGTTGAACTCGGGGTTCGTTGGGATGGACCGACACAGTTCTCCTGCTCAGAAAGCTTTCTGGAGTTCCCAATGGCACTTTTTCCTGTTTATTGGCAGGCTGAGTCCTCTGGCCCTGGTCAGGTCTCCCCAGTCCCTGGGGCTTTGGAGCCAGGCCCCTGGGGACAGACCCTTCAGAAGCCTCTGTAGGGTCATGCTTAGGGCCCAGGGGCATGGCAGGCCTGACGTGCAAGCACCGTAGCCTGCTCTGGGGGGTCTGTCTTGAGGGAGTGGGCCAGGTTTAGTATCAGGCTGAGGGTTGGCCACCTGAGGGCACCAAATTTGTGCGTTGGCTGGGATGTGCATTCTGAATTCTCTTGTTCGGAACACTCTCCGGAGTTGCAAGTAGTGCGTTTGAATTCTTTTTGGCATTTGAGTCCTCTGATGTCGCTCACTTACTGCCATTCCTGGGGCTTTGGAGGCAGGCTTCTGGATACAGAAACTTAGAAGCCACCCTAGGGATAGACTTAGGGCCTAGGGTCATTGGAGTCCTGATTTGGCCACTCTGGGGCAAGCTTTGGGGTATGGGGGATCCACGTTGGGGGTGTGGGTCAGGGTGAGTTTCAGGCTCAGGGTTTGTGGGCAGGGGGCCTTTGAAAGTGGCATTTCGCTGCAATGGGCACGCAGGATTCTCCTACTCGGAAAGCTTTGCCCTGAGTTCCCAATGGTGCGATTTCCTTCTGGGAGACAGGCTGCATCCTCTGGTATTTCTCAGGTGCCTCTGATCCCTGTGGCTTTAGAGCCAGGCCTCTGGGGCCATAGCCCTCAGAAGCCAGGAAGGGATAGGGTGCGGGCCTAGGGGCATGGCAGGCCCGATGTGCCAGCACTGTGGCTTGCTTCTCGGGGGTTTGTCTTGAGGGCGTGGGTCAGGCTGAGTGTCAGGCTCAGAGTTGGCTGCCAGAAGGTGCAAAATTTGTGTGTTCCTTGGGCTGGGCATTCAGAGTTCTGTTCCGAATGCTTTCCCGAGTTCCCAATGGCGCGTTTTCCTTCCGGGTGGCAGCCTGAGTCCCTCGATATTGCTCAGGTGTCCCGAATCTTTGGGACTTTGGAGACAGGTTCTGGGGACTGACCCCTGAGCAGCCAACCCAGGGTGAGGGTTAGGACATAGGGGCACGGGACGCCTGATGTGCCAGCGCTGCATCGAGGTTCCCGGGGGTGAGGGTCGAGGGTGTGGGTCAGCATGAGTGTCTTTAGTCAGCGTGAGTGTTTTGCTCCTCTTTTTGGCCAGGGGACCGCTGAAAGTGTGGGTTCGCTGGGGTGGGCATGCAGTGCTCTCCTGCTGTGGATCCTTTCCGGGGTTCCAACCAGCGGGGTTTCTTTCTTGGTGGCAAGCTGAGTCCTCTGGTATTGCTCAGGTGTGCCCTGTCCGTGGGGCTCTGGAGCGAGACTTGCGGAAACAAGGCACTCAGGAGCCCACCAAAGGTCTGGGGTAGGGCCTAGGGGTACGGCAGGCATAGCTCTCCTGCTCTCAGCGCTTTCAGAAGTGCCAAATGGTGCATTTTGCTTTGTGGTGTCAGTCTGTGTCCTCCAGTATTGCTCAGGTGGCGCAAATCCCTGGGGCATGGAGCCAGGGACCTAGGGAGAGACCTCTCAGAAACCACGTGAGGTTTAGGGTTAGGGTTAGGGCCCAGGTACACGGCACTCCTGGTCTGTGGGAACTGTGGCAAGCTTGGGATGGGCGGTGTGTCTTGAGGGCGGGAGTCAGGTTGAGTGTCAGGCTCACGATTGGCCACCAGGCGGCGTGGAAAGTGCAGTTTCGCTGGGATGGGCATGCAGAGTTCTGCTCTGAGAGCTTTCCGGAGTTCCCAGTGGTGCAGTTTCTTTCTGGGTGGCAGCCCGAGTCCCTTGATACTGCTTGGGTGTCCCGAATACCTGGTGCTTTGGAGCAAGGCTCTTGGGAGAGATGCTCAGAAACCAACCTAGGGTTAGGCTTAGGGCTTAGGGGCATGACAGGCCTGATGTGCCGGCACTGTGAATGGCTTCCAGTGGTCTGATTTGAGGCCGTAGGTCAGGGGGAGTCTCAGGCTCAAGGACTGCGTCCTGGGCACGTTGAACTCGGGGTTCGTTGGGATGGACCGGCGCAGTTCTCTTGTTCAGAATGCTTACTGGAGTTCCTCATGGCATGTTTTCCTTTTTAGTGGCAGGCTGAATCCTCTGGCTCTGGTCAGGTGTCTCAAGTCTCTGGGGCTTAGGAGCCAGGTTCATTGGGATGGACCGGCACAGTTCTCCTGCTCGGAATGCTTACGGGACTTCCCAATGGCACGTTTACCTTTTTAATGGCAGGCTGAGTCCTCTGGCACTGGTCAGGTGTCCCCAGTTCCTAGGGTTTTGGAGCCAAGCCCCTGGGGGAACAGACCCTTCAGAAGCCTCCGTAGGGTCATGGTGAGGGCCTAGGGGCATGGCAGGCCTGAAGTGCAAGGGCTGTAGCCTGCTCTGCGGGGTTTCTCTTGAGGGCAAGGGTCGGGTTGAGCGTCAGTTTCAGGGTTGGTGGCCAGGAGGCGACAAATTTGTGCTTTGGCTAGGATGGGCCTTCAGATTTCTCGTGTTCTGAACACTTCCCGGAGTTGAAAGTAGTGTGCTTGAATTATTTTTGGCATTTGAGTCCTCTGATGTTGCTCAGTTACTGCCATCCCTGGGGCTTTGGAGCCAGGCTTCTGGATCCAGAAACTTAGAAGCCACCCTAGCGATAGACTTAGGGCCTAGGGTCATTGGAGCCCTGATCTGCCCACGGTGGGGCAAGCTTTGGGGTGCGGGGGATCCGAGTTGGGAGTGTGGGTCAGGGTGAGTGTCAGGCTCAGGGTTTGCTGGCAGGGGGCCTTTGAAAGTGGCATTTCGCTCGGATGGGCACGCAGGCTACTCCTACTCGGAAAGCTTTGCCCTGAGTTCCCAATGGTGCGGTTTCCTTCTGGGAGGTAGGTCTTGAGGGCATGGGTCAGGCTGAGTGTCAGGCTCAGCGTTGGCCGCCAGAGGGCTCAAAATTTGTGTGTTCCTTGGGATGGGCATTCAGAGTTCTGCTCTGAATGCTTTCCCGAGTTCCCTATGGCGAGTTTTCCTTCCAGGTGGCTGCCTGAGACCCTCGATATTGCTCGGGTGTCCTGAATCTTTGCGGGTTTGGAGCCAGGTTCTGGGGACTGACCCCTGAGCAGCCAACCCAGGGTGAGGGTTAGGACATAGGGGCACGGGACGCCTGATGTGCCAGCGCTGCATCGAGGTTCCCGGGGTGAGGGTCGAGGGTGTGGGTCAGCGTGAGTGTCTTTTGTCAGTGTGTCTTGCTCCTCTTTTTGGCCAGGGGACCGCTGAAAGTGTGGGTTCGCTGGGGTGGATATGCAGCGCTCTCCTGCTGTGAATCCTTTCCGGGGTTCCAACCGGTGGGGTTTCTTTCTGGGTGGCAAGCTGAGTCCTCTGGTATTAGTTAGGTGTTCCCTGTCCGTGGGGCTCTGGAGCGAGACCTGAAGGAACAAGGCACTCAGGAGCCCACCTAGGGTTGGGGTTAGGGCCTAGGGGCACGGCAGGCAGAGCACTCCTACTCTCAACGCTTTCAGAAGTGCCAAATGGCACATTTTACTTTGTGGTGTCAGTCTGTGTCCCCTGGTATTGCTCAGGTGGCGCAAATCCCTGGGGAATGGAGCCAGGGACCTAGGGAGAGACCTCTCAGAAGCCACGTGAGGTTTAGGGTTAGGGTTAGGGCCCAGGTGCACAGCACTCCTGGTCTGTGCGAACTGTGGTAAGCTGGGATGAGCAGTGTGTCTTGAGTGTGGGATCAGGTTGGGAGTCAGGCTCAGGGTGTGCCGCCAGGCGGCGCAGAAAGTGCAGTTTCGCCGGGATGGGCGTTCAGAGTTCTGCTCTGAGTGCTTTCCAGAGTTCACGGTGGTGCGGTTTCCTTCTGGGTGGCAGCCCGAATCCCTTGATACTGCTCGGGTGTCCCGGATACCTGGTGCTTTGGAGCAAGGCTCTGGGAAGAGATGCTCAATAGCCAACCTGGGGTTAGGCTTAGAGCTTAGGGGCATGACAGGCCTGATGTGCTGGTCCTGTGAATGGCCTCAGTGGTCTGAGTTGAGGCCGTCGGTCAGGGGGCAGTGTCAGGCTCAAGGACTGCGGCCTGGGCATGGTGACGTCGGGGTCCCAGTTCTGTACTATTTCATGCAGATGAGTATGCTCCTGGATGCCTGGGCCTGTTCTGGGTGCTGGAGATGTGGTCATCAAGAGACAAGATGCAGTACTTGTCCCAGTGTGGGAGCACAGCAGCCAATCAGAGGGCAACAGCACCCGAGGGCGAGTGTTGTCTCTTAAATGATGTGGTCAAAGAAGGCTTCTCTCAAACGTGGCCGTTGGCAAACAACAAAGACAAAAATTACCCAAAATAACATCAATTGCTAAGCATGGGCCATGCTCTGAAGTCTTCTTCATAAACCATCACCCCAGGACCATGAGACAACATGAGACAAGAGTGTAATCACGACACAGTGTACAAAACCTCAGCACTCCTACGCGCCGTCGAGACCTTCAGAGTAAGGAGAGCCCAGGGAGACACCACCCGTCATGGTGGACTCCAGACGGTGTCCTGCAACGGCAAGCACGAGGGGATCTAGAAAGAGCTCAGACAGGCTCGTCAGCTGTGACAGTGAGGATGGCAGCCATGGGGGACTCTCCTCTCAGCTCTTCCTCAAGTCTGAAACCACGCTAAGATGTAAAGGGTATCCTAAAGATGCTGTGCAAGAAAACAGCCATTTTCCACTGCTCTTCCCCAGGGTGAACGCAGGCCACCTGTGTCATTCCCAGCCCTTGAAGCCCAGGAGACCCCTGGGGCCAGTCGCTGCCCGGGCCACCTACACCGCACAGGACTGCAGAGGTCTCTGGAAAGTTCTTCCCCACAACTGACGCAAGGCAAACCGGGTCCTGTGGTGACACTGCCCCCTGCTGGCCACGAATCTACCAACACGGCTTCTGGAGGAAGGGGTAAATTTCTGAGATGTCAAGTCATGATTTCCACCCCCACCACTTCTGCATTTTCCACTGTGGGACAGTGAAAACACAGGTGCTGGAAACATCAGAGGTGACAGAGAGGGCCCGCCCAGGCCTCCCGTGGAGCCCCCAGCAAGCCAGACGCGGTCCTGCTTTTCTGCTCCCAAGCCCACGTGCTGGCCTCCACCCTGCCTCCCCTCCTCATCACCTGCGCCCTCATCCACTCCCGGGGCAGGGTGGCCTCACCGAGGGAGCATGGCACCTCTCGCTCCATGCAGATGCAGACATGCTGTGGGAACCCCTCCAACCCAGAGGCAAAAGTGAGCACCAGGATGAACACTCATCTGTCATCGTGGAGGTGGTCCCACTCCTTCCACACACACACCGTCTGTGACTGACAGGCGAGGCCACACATCCTGAATCTAGGTGCTGCTGAGAACGTGTCTGTGGATGTGGTGAAGGCCCAGCACCAGCTGACTTTATGTGAGGCTTCCCTGAGGAGGAAGACGTGCAGCCTCTGGTCAACAGCCTTGGCCTGTGCCCTTCCTGATGGCGGGCCCTGTGGAATCCACACTCACCTAGCCTCCTGCTGCTGGACCACGGCCACAGAGGCCCTGGCATGCACTTCCTGCTCCTCTCCAGCCCTGTCTGCACCTGGACATTCGGGGTCAGAGCAGGCCCAGCAAGCCTCTTCTCCCCTGCATGGAGTGTGCTGGCATCCCGCACCTGGCACGCGACACTCTCTCCAAAACCACCAGGTACACAGAAAACCCACGAATGTGGTAGAGCTCCATGAGAAGAGGGACTGTGGAGGCCCGGCACTGTGCCTGGCACGGGGAGTTCTCCATCAGCAGAATCAATGGCTGAAGGTGCTCTGTGTCAGGCCTAACAGCCCCAGGTCCCCTCACTGCCCAGCCCCAGCCGCCCAGGGGCAAACCGCAGGGTGGGGGCACCGACGGCCTGGCCTGACGCCTCCCTCATCAGGGTCTTGGGCTCGCTGGTACTGCCCACCCTTCTCAGCCCCTTTAGGGGTTCCCAGTCCTGCCTTGAGAAGGGCCAAAGAAAAATCTGGAAACGCCAAAAAATTACCTGTTTACATTAACACTTCCAAAATTTTGGTGCTTATGGGACAGATCTATTTTCAGGTAAATTTCTTTTGAAACGTGAAGCCATGTAGAATTACATCAAAATATTCTTGTGTTAGGGAACCAGGTTACATATTAGCACTGAAATCAATCACTTCAGAACAAAAAAAGCAAACATATCTCTTATTGTAACAGACATCCAGCAACCAAAGTCAATAAGGAAAGACTACTAGCCTGTTAGAAAAATCACAATAACACAGACATAAAATCACCTATGGGAAATAAGGTATTTTATGACTTTGGGATTCTTAAGATGGGTGCAGAAACAAACTTAAGGGGAATTTACCCAATTAAGGAATTCTGTAACGGAGAATAACAGTCTGGCAGAGGTGGTAGCTTCTAAAGCCAACAGGGATGCATACTTACAACATGGACTAAGCAAACAGCACAGCAGAATAAAAAAACAAAAACCACAGAATAGGCAATCCACAGAGAAACATGTGAAGCCCAAAAGCAAATAAGGAGCATCAGATGCTCCACGTCACAATCAATCAGACATGAAAATAAAGACACCAGCACGATGCCACCGGATACCATCAGGACGGCAAATCTGAGAAGTCAGATGACCCCAGGCTGCTGTGGGCGAGGCTGGGGCTGGGCCTGCGACCTGGGACCCTTGCGACCCCTGGGGCCATGCCCAAATCCGTGCTCCCCAGAGACTCTCGGAGGACAGCATGCCTCACCAACAGCGGAGGCCTGCAAACCCACAAAAACTATGCTGCAGTTTTCAGAGATTCTGATTCCTAAACATGTCCCTGGAAGGCAGGCTGGGATGACCCAGACTGATGCCAAGGTCAGGGGTGGAGGGACTGGACACCCACCAGGGTGGGCAGCTAGGTGCCCTGAGTCACACAGAGGAAAGGGGGAATCACCTACCGTGGAGCCTTCCACTGTTCTGAAAGTGCCACCGAGCCTTGCTGAGCTCAGGGGAAACCCACACAGCCCTCCAGTGTGTGAATACCCGTGCTCCGGGACTCACACAGTCTGAGGTCGCAGGTACTGAGGAATACGGTCTGAAGTGTGCTCATTTACAAACAAACGGACAGTCTGCACTGGTGCACAGAACCAGCAGATGCTATCAGTGACGCAGCACGTTAACGGTGTACCACAGGCCGCGCCCCTCGAGACCGATGCACGCTCACCCACCTGCCAGACATAGCAGCCCTTCTCTGCTGGGGAAGACGTGCTGGCACTTCCGGGTGTCAAGCCGTCTTCTAACAACTCCATCTTCTTGCTGAACTGCACCTCCAAAATTGGGACAGCCTCGGGCATCTTGGCGGATATCAGGTGATAAGCTATGTCTGGCTTCCCGATGAACCGTTGGAGGATGCTAATTTCATAAGGTGTGTGAACCGTAATGTCATCTATATCTTCTCTTTCAAAACTGTGCATGAGCAAAGAACTCGAGTCATGGATTTCCAACCCGGACACAAGGATGGTAAGACTTCCTGCTTTAACATGAGATGCTGTTCC
>NW_027397717.1:0-19276 GCF_003265705.2 Callorhinus ursinus
AGATCTTCTTGTTGGATAGACCCTTTAAGTAGGATATAGTGTCCTTCCTCATCTCTTATTACAGTCTTTGTTTTAAAATCTAGTTTGTCTGATATAAGGATTGCCACCCCAGCTTTCTTTTGGTGTCCATTAGCATGGTACATGGTTTTCCACCCCTTCATTTTGAATCTGGGGGTGTCTTTGGGTCTAAAATGAGTCTCTTGCAGACAGCATATGGATGGGTCTTTTTTTTTTTTTTTTTATCCACTCTGATACCCTGTGTCTTTTGATTGGGGCATTTAGCCCATTTACATTCAGGGTAACTATTGAAAGATATGAATTTAGTGCCATCGTATTGCCTGTAAGGTGACTGTTACTTTATATTGTCTTTGTTCCTTTCTGGTCTGTGTTACTTTTAGGCTCTCTCTTTGCTTAGAGGACCCCTTTCAATACTTCTTGTAGGGCTTGTTACATGTTTGCAAATTCCTTTAGTTTTTGTTTGTCCTGGAAGCCTTTTATCTCTCCTTCTATTTTCAATGACAGCCTAGCCAGATATAGTATTCTTGGCTGCATATTTTTCTCATTTAGTGCTCTGAATATATCATGCCAGTCCTTTCTGGCCTGCCAGGTCTCTGTGGATAGGTCTGTTGCCAATCTATTCTTTCTACCATTGTAGGTTACAGAACTCTTGTCTCAAGTTCTGCTCGAGATCCTGCTTTTAGGATTTTCTCTTTGTCTCTGAGACTCGCAAGTTTTACTATTAGATGTCGTGGTGTTGACCTAGTTTTATGGATTTTGAGGGCGGTTCTCTGTGCCTCCTGGATTTTGATGCCTGTTTAATCCTTCCCCAAATTAGGGAAGTTCTTTGGTATAATTTGTTCCATATACCTTCTGCCCCTCTCTCTCTTTCTTCTTCTTCTGGGATCCCAATTATTATAATATTGTTTCATCTTATGGTATCACTTATCTCTTGAATTCTGCCCTCGTGATCCAGCAGTTGTTTATCTCTCTTTTTCTCAGCTTCTTTGTTTTCCAACATTTGGTCTTCTATATCACTAATTCTCTCTTCTGTCTCATTTATCCTAGCAGTTAGAGACTCCATTTTTATTGCACCTTATTAATAGCCCTTATTTCTACTAGAAATAGATTAGATTAGTTAGATTTTAGTTCTTTTACTTCTCCACAAAAGGTTTCTCTAGTATCTTCCATGCTTTTTTCAAGTCCAGCTAGTATCTTTATAATTGTCATTCTGAACTCTAGTTCCAACATCTTACTAATGTCCGTATTGATTAGGTTCCTGGCAGTCGGTACAGCCTCTTGTTCTTTATTTTGAGGTGATTTTTTCCATCTTGTCATTTTGTCCAGAGGAGAATAGATGAATGAGAGAACAAAATGCTAACACGGTAAAACAACCCCAGAAAAATATACACTAAACAAATCAGAAGAGACCTGAAACCAGGGGAAAAGAAAGGGAAAGAAAGAAAAAAGAAAAAAAAAGAAAAAGAAAGAAAAAGAAAAAGATAAACAAAAAAAAAATATGATCAAATACGATCAGGCTGGTGGAGAGATCAGTGCCACATACTAGATTTTGGGCGTATTTTGGTCTGTTAGAAGAAACTGCCTCCCAAAAGTTTAAAGAAAGAAAAACTTATAAATTTATAAAAATAAGGGTAAATACGATGAGGGGATGGACTATGACTGTAAAGATGAAAATTATAAAAGATTTTATAAAGGGAATTGATAAGAACTTGGTTGAAAAAAGAAAGAAATTAAAAAAAAGGGAGAGTTGTGATCAGGCAGGAGACTAGAGCAAAGCCATACACTAGAGATTTAGCATATATTTTGGTCTGTTAGAAGGAAGTGTAACCCAAAATCCAAAATTTTAAAGAGAGAACAACTTATATACATACCAAAAATAAGGTTAACTACTATGAAGGATGGAATATGACTCTAAAATTGAAAAATAAAAGATTTTTTTTAAAGGGATTGATAAGATGTTGGTTGAAAAAGGGAAAAAGAAAAATTCAAAATAGAAAAAGAAAAAAAATTAAAAAAATTAACTTTGAAAGACTAAAGAATCTTGGGAAAAAAAGCCATGAATTCTATGTGCTGTATTCCCCTAGTGTTGGAATTCTGCCATTCTCATTGATCAGTAAACTTGGTCTTGGCTGGCTGTTCTTGCTGAAATTCTGGGGGAGGTGCCTGTTGCAGTGATTCTCAAATGTCGGCCAAAGGCAGAATTGCCCCGCCCTTGCTGGGGGCCTGGCTAAGTAATCTGCTTGGGTTTGCTCTCAGGAGCTTTTGTTCCCTGCAAGCTTTCTGTACAGATTTGGAGGACGAGAGTGAAAGTGGCAGCCTCCCAATCTCTGCCCCGGAGGATCCAAGAACTTGGGGCCCCTCTCCTCAGTGTGCCCCTAGAGAAAAGCAGTCAATCACTCTTGTCTCCCTGGTCTCCGCCTCACTCTGTGCTCACCCGGCCTGTGACCAAGCGTTTCTAGCTCTGGCACCTGACCCCATTTGGAGTCTCCAAACCTCCAGATTCCTGTGGTGCTCTCCTGCACCACTCCTCCTGGGGCAGGAAGGGGAGTCTCCCCGGATCTGCCACTTGTTGGGTCCCTGCTGGAAGAGCAGTGGCCCAAGTGTCCTGTGGATCATGGTTTATGGCAACCCCAAGCTGAGAGCCCACTCCTCAGCTCCGTCTTTGCAGCTGGCTTCCCTGCTCCAATATGTGGGAGCTCTGCCACACTCAGGCACCCCCAGTCTTTCTGTGACCCTGAGGTTCCTGAGACCACACTGTCCCAGCGAGGGTTCCACCCCCACTTAGCCACTGGAGCAACGTCCCTCAGCAGAGCAGACTTCTAAAAGTTCTGATTTTGTGCTCCACTGCTCTGTCACTTGCCATAGTGGCTTATGGAGGCTCCCTCCCCCCACGGTCTATCTTCCCATATATCGCCTCAGATTCACTTCTCCACACATCCTACCTTCCAGAAAGTGGTCGCTTTTCTGTTCAGAGAGCTGCTGTTATTCTTTTCTTCGATCTCCTGTTGAGTTCGTAGGTGTTCTGAATGGTTTGATACCTATCTAGCTGAATTCCTGGGACATTATGAAATTTAGGTCTCCTACTCCTCTGCCATCTTGCTCCTCCTCCACACCTGCTGTTTCTTGTGTTGTTGATTTTAGCCATTCTGATACATATGAGGTGATATCTCATTGTGGTTCTGATTTCCCTGATGATGAGTGATGTTGGGCATCTTTTCATGTGTCTCTTGACCATCTGTATGTCTTCTTTGGAAAAATGTCTATTCATGTCTTCTATTTTTTAATTGGAGTATTCATTTTGGGGTGTTGAGTTTATAAGTTCTTTATATATTTTGGATTCTAACACTTCATTGGATGTATCATTTGCAAAAATCCTCTCCCATTCCACAGGTTGTCTTTCAGTTTTGTAGATTGTTTCTTTTGCTGTGCAGAAAGCTTTTATTTTGATGAAGTCCCAATTACTTTTGCTTTTATTTCCTTTGCTGCAGGAGCCATATCTAGTAAGAAGTTGCTACAGCTGATGTCAAAGAAGTTACTGCTTGTGTTCTCCTCTAGGATTTTTATGGTTTCAGGTCTCCCACTTATCACATACATTTTGAATTTATTTTTGGGTATGGTGTAAGACAGTGGTTTAGTTTTCCCAATACCATTTGTTGAAGGGACTCTTTTTCCCGCTGGATATGCTTTCCTGTTTTGTTGAAGATTAATTGACCATATGGTTGTGGGTTCATTTCTGAGTTTTCTATTCTGTTTTATTGACCTATGTGTCAAATATTTTTGTTTCAGTACCATATTATCTTCATCACTACAGGTTTGTAAGATAATTTGAAGTCCGGAATTGCTTGCTTCAGCTTTGCCTTTCTTTTTCAAGGTTGCTTTGGCCATTTGGGGTCCTTTTGGTTTCATACAAATTTTAGGATTGTTTTAGCTCTGTAAAAAATGCTGTTGGAATTTTCATAGGGATTGCATTAAATGTGTGGATTGCTTTGGGTACTATAGAAATTTTAACAATATCTGTTCTTCCAATCCATGATGAATGGAGATAGAAGATGTGGTATATGTGTGTGTAGTATATGTATCTATATATGTATTGTGTATATATATGTGTGTATATATACATACACACACAATGGGATATTAGCCATAAAAATGAATGAAATCTGCTATTTGCAATGACATGGATAGAGTTACCGAGTATTATGCTAAGCAAAATAAGTCAGTCGAAGAAAGACAGATACCATAGGGTTTCAGTTATGTGTGGAATTTAAGAAACAAAACAAGTGAGGGGCACCTGGGTGGCTCAGTCGTTAAGCGTCTGCCTTCTGCCCAGGTCATGATCCCGGGGTCCTGGGATCGAGTCCCACATCGGGCTCCCTGCTCAGTGAGAAGCCTGCTTCTCCCTCTCCCTCCACCTGCCACTCTCCCTGCTTGTGCTCTCTCTCTTTCTGTCAAATAAATAAATAAAATATTTAAAACAACAACAACAACAACAAGTGAGCAAAGGGGAAAAAAGAGAGTGAGGCAAACCAAGAAACAGACTTTTAACTACAAAGAACAAACTGATGGTTACCAAAATGGAGGTGGGTGGGGGATGGGTTAAATAGGTGATGGGGATTAAGGAGCCCACTTTTTGTGATAAGCACCAGGTGTTTTATAAAAGTATTGAACTACTATGTTGTACACCTGAAACTAATATAACAGTATATTATAATGAACGATATGTTCACTAACTGCAGTTTAAATAAAAACTTCAAAAAACCATTGTTCCATTCTCATCTCTAAGGATGAAAAATAATAGATGTTTTTAGTATAGTTTACATTTACAGAATAATTGAGCAAATAGTACAAAAGTTCAATATATACACTCCACTCCCCTCATTCCAGCTTCCCCCATTAGTAACAAATTGCATTAGTGTGATGCTTTTGTTATAATTAATGGACCATTTTTTGTTACAATTAAGGAACCAATATTAGTACATTATTATTAACTAGTCTATAGTTCACATTAAGGTTCATTCTTTGTGTTGTACAGTTCTATGGGTTTTGACAAATGAATAATGATATGTATCCATCACTTTACATTTTCATACAGAAGTTTAATTACCCTAAGAATATCCTGTGTTTCATCTATTTATTCTACTCTCACTCCCCTCACATCCTAAAAACTGATTTTTTTTTTACTATCTCTGTAGCTTTGCCTTTTCTAAAATGTCATGTAGTTGGAATCACACAATATGTAGATTTTTCACTTACCAATATGCTTTAAAGTTCCTCTGTGTCTTTTCATGGCTTGATAACACATTTCCTCTCATTACTGAATAATATTCCATTGTGTGGATATACTAGAATTTGTTTATTCATTCACATTTGAAAGCCATCTTGGTTGTTTCCAGTTTGGAGAATTATGAATAAAGCTGCTATAAGCATTCATGGGTAGGTTTTTGTGTGGATATAAGTTTCCAACCCAAATGGATAAATACCTAGGAGTGTGGCTAGTGTATGATAAAACTATGTTAGCTTTAAGAAATTACCAAACTGTTTTTCAAAGTGGTCCCACTATTTTGCATTTCCATAAGGTATAAAGGAGTTTTAATGTTGATCTGCAGCCTTTCCAGCATGTAGTTTTATCAGGATTTTGGATTTTAGTCATTTTAATAGGTAAGTGGTATAATCTCATTGTTGTTTTAATTTGTATTTCCCTAATGATACATGATGGCCAACTTGTCACATTTCTAGTGAATATGTGTGTATTCATCTGTGTATCTTCAATGGTATTAAATTCAATTTGCTAAGAAAATTTTAAGAACATTTACCTCTGTTTTCATAATGAATATCAGTCTATAGTTTTATTATAATGTGTTTGATTTGGGTGCCAGATTAATATTGGTCTGATAGAATGACTTGGGAAGTAGTTCCCCCTTTTTAATTTGCTGGAAGAGTTTGTGTATAATTGGCATTATTTCTTCCTTAAATGTGTGGTAGGATTTTTTTGTGTGTGTGTGTGGTAGGATTTTGGCATCATTTCTTCCTTAAATGTTAGGTAGGATTCACCAATGAAGTCACATGGGTGTCCAGTTTTCTTTATGGGAATGTTTTTAACTATACATTCAACTTTTGTAGATGTAAGGCTATTCAGATTATTTCTTTTGGAGTGATTTTTGACAGTTTGTTTCTTTTATGGAATTATGTCATAGATTTTATCCTTGAGGCTTTTTGACTTTGCTATCTAGGTATTCTGTGTTTATACTGGCCATTTAAAAACTATGCTGCCAGTTTCTTAGAATTTTCTAAGGTTTGATCTGTAAAACAAGAATTACAGTATAGTAAAGCATAAACCAGTATGGTTAAGATGTCCCTAAGAAAATGTAGAAGTAACTTTACTTGATTGCCACATGGCCACATATTATAATACAAGTGAAAAAAACTGAATGTTAGAATTGATGTTAGAATTTCCTTAAATATAAAAAAATTTCACAACTCCACTTTGCAGATTACAATGTGAACTTTTAATAAGATTACTAAAAATTTAAGTATTTTGCTTTTGTACAGATAACCAAAAGCATTAATATTTAAGATAAGGATATTACTGATAATTTTTTTTTTTTTGTTTATATAACTAAACTTCTTTTCTTTCTTATGTTTCCTGGAAGAATCCTTCAACACCTCTGGGCTTCAATTTATCCACTTGTAAAAAAGAGGCAATTAGACTAGACATTTGCTAAGATTTCTTCTGTATTTAAAAATGTTATTATTCCAATACTTAGAATTTACTGAGAAAAAATATTTGTAAAGTTAACTACGAAGTGCTTAATTCTAAAGTATTTTAATCTACTCATATCAATTTGAACATAAGTATACACAGATGACTAATAAATGATTTGTAGATATTGTACAATGAATTTTTCCCAAGTTTATTTACTTGTAACCTGCCAATCTAAAGTAATATTGTTTTGGGAAGAGAGAAAATGAAGTCACAAATAAAATCTTTATACTTCATGTTCCAAAGGAAGATAAATATCTCTTGTTTAAGCTACCTATTCAAAATCCGAGTCAGAGTGACACTCACTTTAGTGTCAGTGCTTTTGTTATTAATCTTCCTAATGAGAAAGGTAAAAATGAATGTTTTTGAAAAGACATTTTGGCAGCGTTGCAGCAGCTATTAAAGTAGAGGACTTAAATTGTGAGAATTTAAGTTCTTCATGGATCCTGGAAATTAAGCTTGTTTTTGTGAAGAACTTGATCAGAAACAAAACAGTTTCACTGAATGTTATGTTGTCTGGGCACTCTTCAAGAGCACATGGACACAATTTATTCTCTAACAGGAGCCATGCTCTGGTTCAGATATAAAACTTTCACAGAAAAACTCTGCAGGGTATGTGTAAAAGGAAACATTTAAAAATTGTATTATAATTACAACAGACTATAAAGATACAGATTTAGTCATTGTTTATCCTTTGCTCATTCTTGGAATTTTAAAAACTAAAATTTGTAATGAGAAAGTTCTGGAAATCTTGAGTGTGGCTTACCATCCAATCCAAGACAAAAATTATACATTTTAAGTAAAGGCAAGTTCAGGCCAATTTGGTGTTTTAGAAGCAGCATTGTCTGCAGCAGAAGCTTCTGGTAGTGCCCTGCAACACATTCCCCAGTCCCACCTTGGATGTTAGCCACAGCTGTAGTAGACTTGTACTCAATCTCAGACTCACCTTTTGGTGATAGCAACCCATTTCCAATGAACGTTCCACTTCTCCACTTTCTGACACAGTGTCCTTTCCAAGGGCATGGAGCCACCAAGGTGCATAGGCAACTATATCCCAGAAATGTAGAGGAGTAATGCCCTCAATCAATGGGTCCAGGGCTCATGGACAGATGATCCAGCCTCTAGTCCTTCTGGGGGACAATTCTGGGAAGCACCTGTTCATTTATTTTTGTTTTGTTTATACTTTATTTTTTATTTGTTTTATAACACAAAACTATTTTTAATATAAAATAATACATTTTGATTGTAGAAAGTGTTTGAGAATAGATTTTCCAAAACATCCTTCTCAGACAAAAAAAACTTCATCAAAGATACAGAAAATCTGAATTAAGTTTTTTTCCTTAGTAAAGAGAGTTCTCTGGATCCTTCCTGGGAAAATAGTAGGTTGGCTCTCTCAACACAAGAAATAAATCCATTCTAACATTCCCACCTCTCAGCCCCTGACCTCTTCCTCAGTACTTTGACAAGGCGATTTCAGCATCTCCATCTCACTTAGTGTAGGCCATCATGACCAAATTTCATGAAATCATCCCAACAGCCTATTAGCACCAGCCCTATTGCCAGGATGTTAAATCTTGAGTCATAAGAGCGTGCTCTCATGTCAATAAACTCTCCTCTATCCAGCCTTTTTTCTGCCCACTCTGGTCCGACAGACTCAAGATCTATTCCCACACATGTTCTCCAGATTTCTGCCAGTGCTTGTTAGCCAGTTCCTGAAATTCTTTCAGTAAATAGGCTCTTTCTTCCCAGATCAAGGACTATATTTTCTCTCTCAGCTGAAACTTGACATTATTCTCAAGGCAATAAGGGAAGATAAATACTGAGGTGTCAGGGGTTATTGTACATGGAAGGCATCCACTTCAAGTGAACACTGCATGATCTCCAGGTAAGGCAAGGCTGCTTTCCTCTAGTAAAGGAGAAAATACTGCTTTGGCTGCCGTGATATTCAAGCTGCTCAAGTGTATCCACCCAAATTTTTTCATCTCAAATCTCAGTCCTCTCCTTCAATATCAGGGCTGTGACTTTAGCAAAGCAGACTTGTAGAGACTGCACATATCATCTCCTTTGCAGGTCTGCCACCCTTAAACCCTGGGCCTGGTTTTCACCACAGCTGTCCTACAGATGAGGAGATAATGGTCTCTTTAAATACTACAGAAGTGGCCTTTTGGCTTTCAGAGTGCCCTAAGATGATAGTTGGTGGATCTGAGTCTTTACTTCCTTTTTTCAAGGTTTCCAAGACAATTAACAAATGCTAGTCAATTCCACAATCCTTTGCCCCTAAATCATTCTAGTGACAGAGCTACTGGATAACTCATGGCTTCTTGTCCCAATCCACCACAGGTGAGATTCTTATGAATTGTGATGCACACCAGAAATTACCATCATCCTGTTTATTCTTAAAATAAGATAAGGGACCAAGTTCTAGAAGCCCATCCTAGGGATCTGCTTTCCACTATCACACCAAAGTCCTATGTTGTATTCCTCCTAAAAACAGATCTCAAGACAAACACTCAGGCACAAGAAGTTTATTTGCCTCCTGGGGGAGGCAGGAGTGAGAGCAGGAAGAATGAGACGGGGAAGAAAATACAATACAAGGATATATTATCAAGATTTCTACTGTGGATGCTTGGGACTTGATTCCAAGACCAGCACCTCCTTAGAAATGAACAGGTGCATAAAAAAAAAAAAAACTTAATTCAGATTTTCTGTATCTTTGATGAAGTTTTTTTGTCTGAGAAGGATGTTTTGGAAAATCTATTCTCAAACACTTTCTACAATCAAAATCACTACCTGCCGGTAGTGATATTCAACCATCAGTGGCAAAGTAGCACCAAGCTGAAGTGGCAATCAAGATTCCCTGCTAAGCAGGGATCTGTGTTGGTAATTAATATACCATGGTGTACCTCATGCTCAAGGTAGAAGGTAGCAGACTAGAGTATAGCTTTAATTGTAACACTCCAAGAAAGCATGAGCTGGTGAGAAGGCTGATGTCAGCTGCTATAAAGGAGAAGTGTTTTCCTGTAATTATTATCTCATCATGTCCATCCATCGAAAAGGAGGCCAAAGTCCTTTGAAAAATGCCACCTTGGGGCACCTGGGTGCAGCTGGTTGGGCAGCCGACTCTTGATTTCGGCTCAAGTCACAATCTTGGGGTTGTGGGATCAAGCCCTATGTCAGGCTCTGTGCTCAGTGCACAGTCTGCTTGTCCCTCTCCTTCTGCTCCTTGCTGCGCTCTCTCATAAATAAATAAAATCTTAAAGAGGAAAATGCCACCTTTTCCACTACAAGTATATATAAAAAATATTTCCTCAGTCTTTCTTTAAAGAACTATAAACTACTTGTCAAAGTAACTGTACAATGGAGAAAGGGGAATACTTAATCCTTTTAAATGTTGTTGGATAGAGGGCCAAATTGACTTAATATCAAGTAATCTAAGATGTCATCATTTTCCCTCAGTTAGAGTGGGGCATTATGGACACCAGGTAACAAATAAAGTCTGGGTTCCAGTCCATCTTACAGTACTTTCAACTGGACTAGATAGGTCCCTGTGGCTATTGCCCTGGTCTCTGAGTACATACTTGGGATATTCTTAGCAGCTTCACATTGATTCCCTGACCTATGGAATAAAATCCATTATGGTAGGGAGGATCAAGTAGAAATCCCTACAATTGCACACTGCCACCCCAGCCAAGATAGTAAACTAGAAAAAAATATTGCATTCTGAGTGGAATTGCAGAGATTAGCACCATCTTCAAACACTTGAAGGATGCAGAAGTGGTACCCTCTGCATTCACCTGTATCACCCTGCTAAATCACAAGGACCATGGTAGAAGACAAAGGACTATCATAAACTTGACCAAGTGATCATGCCAATCATGGCTCCTATGCCAGATATGATACCTTTCCTGGAACATATCAACACAGCCTCTGGCATGGAATATGACTGTTGATTTGGAAAACTTTTTTTCAATCATTAAGGACATCAAAAGTGTTTATATACATGGGAAGGATAGCAATGCATGCTAACCTACTGTCATAGGGTTATGTTAACTCTCTTGCTCTTTCACTATGTAGTCTGCAGGAATCTTGTTCATACTGATATTCCACAAAACCTCATGCTGGTAACTTGTATTGGTAAATCAGGCTAAAGATTAGTGAAGAGGAAGTGGAAGGGACTCTTGGTGCCTTATAAGATAGAAGATAGAAGACACAAGCTAGAAGATAGAAGATTCAGATCCTTGCAGATTTTAGGGGTCCAGTGGTCTGGAGAATGCTGGGACAGGGTAAAGGACAAGGTACTCAGCCATCAGAAAGGATGAATACCCACCATTTGCATCGACATGGATGGAACTGGAGGGTATTATGCTAAGTGAAATAAGTCAAGCAGAGAAAGACAATTATCATATGGTTTCACTCATATGTGGACTATAAGGAATAGTACAAAGGACCATAAGGGAAGGGAGGGAAAACTGAATGGGAAGAAATCAGAGAGGGAGACAAACCACGAGAGACTCTGGACTCCGGGAAACAAACTGAGGGTTACAGAGGGAGGGGGGATGGGAGGATGGGGTAACCGGGTGATGGGTATTGAGTGCACGTGATGTGATGAGCACTGGGTGTTATACACAACTAATGAATCATTGAACACTACATCAAAAACGAATGATGTACTATATGTTGGCTAATTGAAAATTAAAAAAAAAAGGACAAGTTACTGAACTTGCACCCTCTACCATTAAGAAAGAGTTATAGCATGTTGGGGGCTTTGGCTTTTGAAAGTCAAATACTGCTCTCACCCATTTGTGGGGAGATTTGGAAGGCTGCTAGTTTCAAATACAGTCCAGAGCACAGAAGGCTGTGCTCCTGGTTCAGGCTATGACATAACTTGCCCTGCTGCTCAGTTGATTACATGACAGATTATCCATTGACAGACACTACAGATACCTGAGGTAGACACTGTGTAGCATCTCTGGCAAGTTCTAATAGACAGCACAAGATCTTAGGTTCTGGAGCAAAGTCATATGCTTTCTCATTGTTTGAAAAGCAACTCCTGGTATGTCTCTGCATTTATCAGAAACTGAAAATCTGATGTCAAATGATTAACTGGAGCTGCCCATCAAGCGGTGGATATTATCAGATTCACCAAATCATAAGGTCAGATAGTCACAGTAGTAATCCATCATTCGATGGAAATGATGCATTTGGAATCAAGCCTGAGTAAGTCCAGAGGGCATGTGTAAGTTACATGGACAGGTAGCCTAGATTCCTTATAATTTACCTCTCTTGCACTAATGCATCTCCTTCAACCTATTCCTATGATCTCATCGGGAATTCCCTATGATCAGTTGTATCAGTTATTTATTGCTACAGTAATGCCATATAATAATCAAAAAAATCTTTATGAGAATCAATGATGAGCATTTGTTATTCACACATCTAAGGCCAGCTGGGAATTGGTAGGCATATGTTCTGGTCTTGGCTGGGCTTGCTCACATTTTGAGCTTGGCTGCCGGGTTTCTAGAACAACTTAGCTATGCTCCACATATCTTTCATTTTTCATCAGACTATCCCAGTTCTTATATCAGTGGCAGAGGCAAGACCAACCATCCAAGTATTTTTCAAGCCTCTGCTTGGATCACATTTGCTAACATTCTGTTGGTCCAGAGCAAAATCACATGGCTAAATTCAGAGTCAAAAGGTGTGGCAGAATGCTCCACCCAGAGTGGGAAGGCAATGCAAAATTATATGGCAAAAGGCATGGAAACAGGAAGAGGTGAAGAACTGAAGCTCTTTTTTGCAATATCAACATGCCAGGTGACAGATAAGGAAAAAGTAGGCCTTGTTCATGGACGGAGCAGCTTGATATGTTGGTGTGAGCCAACAATGGCTGGCTTCTACACTATTGCCTCTCTCAGAGGAGGCCATAGAGATTAGTGGTGAGGGAAAAAGCTTCCTGATGGACAGAGCACTTCAAACAGTACTCTTGGTCATCCATGATGATAGAGAAAGACATGGCCTGAGTTAAGAATAAAAAAAAAATCTTTTTGACTATGGCAAAATGTGCAGATTTTTGTATCATGGAATGTCAATGAGAAAACACTCACATGAGGAAGCAAAGATCAGGCAGACAGGATGATTCCAATAGGTTTCAGCCAGTCTTGTCCATAACCACTTCAGGCTTGCACAACAAACCCATGAATGGAGTGATCATGGTGACAGAGTTGGAAGCCATGCATGGGATGGGCCCAGTAGCTTCGATTTTTTTCTCATTAAGGATGATCTAGTTACTACTACTATTGAATATGTGATCTGTCACAAGCAGATACCAATGATTTGGTACTATCCCTTTATTAAAATCAACTAGTTACTTGGTAGCAAGTTGTGTGTGTTAATTTCCTTCTACCCCAAAAGAGAAAGTAATTCATTTGTATACTAATTAATTTGTACTCTTAATGTAGGTTTGCCCTCCTTTCCAGCAGTATCTCTGCCACCATTACTATCTGAAGGTCTACAGAATGCCTATTACCAACATAGTATCCTGCATTACATTGCCTCAGACCAAGGAACTGTTTCATAGCAAATGAAGAACATGAACAATTAGATCAATGAATCTACATATACAGCATTATCCAGAAGCAGTTAATCTAGGAGAACAATGAAATGACCTATTATAGGGTCAGCTTAGGCATCAGCTCAGGTATAATATCCTGTAGGATTAAGATCCCATTTACCAGGATATGATACATGTACTATACCAATGGCCAATATATGATGCCATGTCCCCAAATGCAAGGTTCAGGAACCAAGAGGATAGAAATAGGATTGGCCTTTCTTACCACCATTCCCAGTGAGTTACTTGTAGAATGTGTTTCCCATTCCTACCACCTAGGCTTTGCTGGATTGGAGGTCCTGTATCCTGACGGGGTAAAGGGAAGAAGCTCGCACACTTCCACCAGGAAGCACTGTAAGGACTCCACAAAACTGAAGCTACAGCTGCCAACTGGTCCTGTTGGGCTGCTCATGTCTGTGGGACAACAGGCAAGAAAGGGGAATTAATATGTTGGTTAACATGAGGAGCTAGGAATGTGACTACAAAATAAAACAGTGAGGATGTGTCTGGAACTTAGGTGATTCACTGGGGGCATGTCTTGATGTTTCCAAGGCTGATGAGAACAGCAAACAAACAATTGTGATAATCATAGCCTAAAAAAGGGCAAAGTAACCAAGACTTAGATCCCTGAAGGGATGAAGGTCTGGTTCACTCTAGCAGTCGACCATACTAGGTCAGCTGAATTTCTGGCAGAAAGCAATGAAAACCTCAAATGAGGCGGGGAGTAAGAAGATAATGAACATATTTTGGCCTTGGGTTCAGTAATAACAGGAACTGTAGCTTGTCTAATCCTTCTGGGTAGTCTTTTATAGAATGTGGCTGACCACCACCTTGAAGATTCAGTGATGGAGTGGACTTAATATGGGACTCAAGCAACTCTGCATAGGCAAGAACTATTCAGCAATACACACCTCTTTTGCCCAACATCACATCCCCTTGTCAACTTCTGCTATCAGCTACAAATGCACTTGACAGTTATGAGCTCAGACTTGTCGTTTTTCGCTAGTGAAATCCCACCACAAGTGTGAGCCATGCATCTGTTTTCTGTTCCAAGTCCTTTCTCAATGTTGGAAGCCCACCTTCCCACACAAAAGTACAGCCCAGAAGTGCTGGGGTAATCAATGCTCCTGGAGGTAACTTTCAACTAATGGGGGATGGAAACTGGTTAATAATTATCCTATCTGTATTAGGTGGGCATTTTTGGGAGGTATTTTGTAAGCTCCTCAGGTCTTAGCCCAAAATGGCAACCTTAATAATATACTTTTGTATTGGTTTTCTTCCTCTTGCTCTTCCTGTTCTCTCACTTCTGCATCCTGTGATTACCTCACAAGTGACATACTTACACTCAAGTCCTTTTCTCAGGGTCTACTTTCAGGTGGGCTAAACTAAGATGAGCACCATTAATCAAATGCATTTATATATCTTTTCATGTAAGTATTTTAGAAATTTTCTACACTGTGTGCAAATAATTCTTCGTGAATTATTTGGTAAGGTGAGGACAGCATTTTAAATATTTTTTTTCTGTTTAGGCAATAAAAGAGTTGATCACAAGATGCTTGCTTGCTCTGAGACACATTGAAACTACCTTCAATTCAATTTCTATCTGATGATAAATATTTTAAAAATATCTGACACTTTAAGAGCATAGGAACTAATGGACAAGTGGTGGAAAGCTCTATATGCTAACAAATATGACCAATAAATTCCAAATTCACACTTTCTATGATATATAAGCTTCAAGTTGTCACAGAATATTTAAATCTGATATAAGTCTCTGTCAGAAACTTCTTAACTACTCTTACAATACAAATGCACATATTTTTCATGCTAAAACAGTCACAAAAATTGAATAACTCACTTAGCCAAATTCACTTTTTTTGCAAAGAGTCTATTATTGATCGCCAATTGACTTCATTTTCAATGCTCACTGCATCCCTGAAATATCCCATCTTAGTATTTGTAGCACTAACAGCACTTTATTTAGGTTATTCTATTTTTCAGTCATAGCCCTGTATTTTGGTAACAAGACATACTGCCAGGTTATAAACACTTTATTTTTTATTTTTTAACATAGAGGAAGTTTGGTGGTGGATATATGGCCAGTTGATATTTTTATGACTAGAGTTCAAGTTCAGGTTCTCTTTCTCATAGAATGTAATGTATACCTACACATGTATATGTAACTGTTATCAAAATTAAGCTTAGTCACTAAAAGAAGATTCACTGTCTGAAATTTCTTCTGTATTTTTTTCACCTTCACCATCAGGCACTGGAGCATCTGGCCTCCTAAAAGAGAAGGGAACAATTTTTAAAGGTTTTTCCAGCTGAAAAAAAGAATTTCCTAACTGTAAATTAGGTTCATCCTAGAATATTGCTGATAATAAATCTGCCAAGTCTGCACCCTTAACTGAAAGAGTCTCCCGCTCTCCACAGCATGCTTCTCTTTGGTTTCTCCAGCACCATAAGGACCAAGTGCTGTTCCTGTATGGGCCACAGCACTGTTTTCTCTTGCCAGTCCTTACAGAATGTGCTACTACAGCACTTTCTGCCTTCTCATTACCAGGGAGACCCAACTACAGATGGAGATGTGATGTAGAGAGGTTGGCATGCCCACTGCTACATCTCTGCAGCCTCCAAGTGTACAGGAGGCAGAGAGAAAGGAAAGCTAGAAATGGAAAGAAAAGGAAAATCTTCATGTTTCAGGAAAGCTGCAAAAAGAAATTTAAAAATGGAAGAGAGTGAAAGAATGGCTATTAAGAAACACAAACAATATGGAAATTTTGCAGGGGAGAAGAGGGTCTGGTAAAAGAAGGTTCTTAATGTTTGTTGAGTGTTTTCATTTATATTTTATCTTCATAGAATGAATGTAAAAAGTATGAGTTGGCAAAAAAAATGTCTCAAAGATTCCCTAGGCACAACAAAGAGTTATGAGAATGGTTAAACTCCAACTTTGCAGGGATATATTATAATAGACCAAATGAAATTTTAATGGTGTCATCAAAACAGTCAACTAGATAGGCTCTATAGTGTTTGTTAGTAAATCATTTAATCAATATAGTAATACTATTGTTCAGCCTCTCTTCACTCTTACGAAGAAAGTAAATTAAGCAAGTAAAGTATACTTCTGGGGAAATTAAGAAGGAAAGGAAAAATGATATAGCATTGAAACCTACCAGACTTATTTCTCCCTCAGGCTCTTTGATTCTTATTAAAGAATTAGGACACCAACCAATAAAACTTTGCCACAAATATAATTACTGTTACTCAAATTAAAAAATATACAATCTACCATTTAGTTATTAAGAATTATGGCTGAGGTTGGGCTTATGTTTTTTAATATTATATCTGTCATGCTACAAAACAGAGAAATGCTGGCATTGCTCCCAGCAATGGGTCAAACATAAACCCATTTGCTCTGCTGTACAATTTTAGATTATGCTTATGAGGAAGTCACATGTACTCAATATAGTAAAACTTTAAAGCTGGGTACAGCATGTCTAAGTTTTGACTGATATTCCATCCCTAAAATACTAACACAAGACCATAGTCTTCATTGTTCTCCATAGAAGCAAGAACTCTAAAATAGTGGGCATGAATACTGGAAACATTTTCCAAGTAAGTTTCTCTGCTATATAGGTGATTTCTTACTGTCTTTACTTTGTTAAAAAGGAAAAAATTACCAGAAGGAATTATTTGAATACTACATCAAATTATATCTATGGCAACTCAAACAAATAAAACAATGTATACGATGCCTCCAAAATAAATGCTAGTTAAGGGCAAAAGCAGCTTAAGCTTAGAAGGAGCTGGAATTATATACTTCATTTATGTGTGTAGCCATTTTTAAAAATGTGATCATCACAGCTGTATAGCATAGGGTTAAGAACACAGATTCTGGAGTCAGACTGTTTGGATTCAAATCCAGTCTTGCTACATTTTTGAGCAACTTTGGGGAAGCTGGGTAATCACTCTGGATCCAACTAATTGACTGGATTGTTATAATGATTAAAATGAGGGGTGCCTGGGTGGCTCAGTTGTTGAGCGTCTGCCTTCGGCTCAGGTCATGATCCCGGGGTCCTGGGATCGAGCCCCACTTTGGGCTCCCTGCTCAGTGGGGAGTCTGCTTCTCCCTCTCCCACTCCCCCTGCTTGTGTTCCCTCTCTCACTCTGTCTCTCTCTTAAAATAAATTTTTAAGAAATGATTAAAATGAATTATTATGTGTAAAGTATATCAAATAATATTTGGCACATAGTAAATATATTAAATAAATGCTATCTTCTATCATCATCATCATCATCATCACATACCCACCATTTTTCCAGGAACTGTGTTAGGTGCCGGAAATACAGAAATGAATAACAAGTAGTTCCTGCCCTGAAGAAGCTGATATTTTAGGGGAATATTTCAGAGGGAGACAGAAATGCAAATTATTATTATATAGTGTGATATACATGAATACAGTTGTAGTAACTATGCTTATGTGAAAAGAAAAAGTAATTCACTCTATGAGGTTTGGTCAGAGAAGATTTCAGAGTAGTGGAGACACTTGTGAAGGCTATTAGAATAAGAGTAGGAGTTTCCCAGAAAAGATGGGAATAAGTGGGGATGAGAGGGTTCTGAATAAAGAAAAAAAAAAGGGGGAATTCATGCCGCATTTGGGAACTATAAGTCATTTGGGAGCTAGAATATAAGGCAATTGCAGTTAAAATGTGATGACATTAGACCATTTGGCAGGAGCAATAGGTATGAGAATTTCCTTCCTATTTAAGGATGAATAATACTCCTTTGTATGTATATACTACATTTTGTTTAGCCATTCACCTGTGGGTGGGCATTTGGGCTGTTTCCACCTTTATGCTACTGTGAATAATGCTACTATGAACATGGTATACAAATACATGTTTGAGTCCCTGCTTTCACTTCTTTTGGGTATATACCCAGAAGTGGAATTGCACAACCTTATAGTAATTCTATGCTTAATTTCTTGAGGATCTGCAATATTGTTTTCCATAGCAGCTATATTATTTTACATTCCCACCAACAGTGCACAAGGGTTCCATGTTCTTTGTATCTTTGCTAATACTTGTTATTGCTTGTCTTCATTCATTTAAAAATAAATTTTAGGCTACTTTGACTTGGAATTGCTAGGAAGACAAAAGAAAAAGCATACACTAGTCCCTTTTGGATATAAAAAAGAGAAAAACTTCAAGAAATTATGAGAATGAAAAGGGATAATGTGTATGAAAGTATTTTATAAGTTAAAAACTTTACATGAAAAACCCACAGCAAATATTATCCTCAATGGGGAAAAGCTGAGAGCCTCTCCCATAAGATCAGGAACACGACAAGGATGCCCACTCTCACCACTACTGTTCAACATAGTACTAGAAGTCCTAGAAACAGCAGACAACAAAAAGAAATAAAAGCTATCCAAATTGGCAAAGAAGTCATCAAACTCTCTCGCTTCGCAGATGACATGATATTTTATGTGGAAAATCCAAAAGACTCCACCCCCAAATTACTAGACCTCATACAGCAATTCAGTAATGTGGCAGGATATAAAATCAATGCACAGAAATCAGTTGCAATGCAACTGTAGAAAGAGAAATAAGAGAAATGATTCCATTTACAATAGCAACTGTAGAAAGAGAAATTAGAGAAATGATTCCATTTACAATAGCACCAAAAGCCATAAGATACCTCGGAATAAACCTAACCAAAGAGGTAAAGAATCTACACTCTAGGAACTGCAGAACACTCATGAAATAAGTTGAAGAAGACACAAAGAGATGGAAAAATATTCCATGCTCATGGATCGGAAGAATAAACATTGTTAAAACGTCTATGCTACCCAGAGCAATCTATACCTTCAATGCCATCCCGATCA
>NW_027397718.1:0-19276 GCF_003265705.2 Callorhinus ursinus
AGATCTTCTTGTTGGATAGACCCTTTAAGTAGGATATAGTGTCCTTCCTCATCTCTTATTACAGTCTTTGTTTTAAAATCTAGTTTGTCTGATATAAGGATTGCCACCCCAGCTTTCTTTTGGTGTCCATTAGCATGGTACATGGTTTTCCACCCCTTCATTTTGAATCTGGGGGTGTCTTTGGGTCTAAAATGAGTCTCTTGCAGACAGCATATGGATGGGTCTTTTTTTTTTTTTTTTTATCCACTCTGATACCCTGTGTCTTTTGATTGGGGCATTTAGCCCATTTACATTCAGGGTAACTATTGAAAGATATGAATTTAGTGCCATCGTATTGCCTGTAAGGTGACTGTTACTTTATATTGTCTTTGTTCCTTTCTGGTCTGTGTTACTTTTAGGCTCTCTCTTTGCTTAGAGGACCCCTTTCAATACTTCTTGTAGGGCTTGTTACATGTTTGCAAATTCCTTTAGTTTTTGTTTGTCCTGGAAGCCTTTTATCTCTCCTTCTATTTTCAATGACAGCCTAGCCAGATATAGTATTCTTGGCTGCATATTTTTCTCATTTAGTGCTCTGAATATATCATGCCAGTCCTTTCTGGCCTGCCAGGTCTCTGTGGATAGGTCTGTTGCCAATCTATTCTTTCTACCATTGTAGGTTACAGAACTCTTGTCTCAAGTTCTGCTCGAGATCCTGCTTTTAGGATTTTCTCTTTGTCTCTGAGACTCGCAAGTTTTACTATTAGATGTCGTGGTGTTGACCTAGTTTTATGGATTTTGAGGGCGGTTCTCTGTGCCTCCTGGATTTTGATGCCTGTTTAATCCTTCCCCAAATTAGGGAAGTTCTTTGGTATAATTTGTTCCATATACCTTCTGCCCCTCTCTCTCTTTCTTCTTCTTCTGGGATCCCAATTATTATAATATTGTTTCATCTTATGGTATCACTTATCTCTTGAATTCTGCCCTCGTGATCCAGCAGTTGTTTATCTCTCTTTTTCTCAGCTTCTTTGTTTTCCAACATTTGGTCTTCTATATCACTAATTCTCTCTTCTGTCTCATTTATCCTAGCAGTTAGAGACTCCATTTTTATTGCACCTTATTAATAGCCCTTATTTCTACTAGAAATAGATTAGATTAGTTAGATTTTAGTTCTTTTACTTCTCCACAAAAGGTTTCTCTAGTATCTTCCATGCTTTTTTCAAGTCCAGCTAGTATCTTTATAATTGTCATTCTGAACTCTAGTTCCAACATCTTACTAATGTCCGTATTGATTAGGTTCCTGGCAGTCGGTACAGCCTCTTGTTCTTTATTTTGAGGTGATTTTTTCCATCTTGTCATTTTGTCCAGAGGAGAATAGATGAATGAGAGAACAAAATGCTAACACGGTAAAACAACCCCAGAAAAATATACACTAAACAAATCAGAAGAGACCTGAAACCAGGGGAAAAGAAAGGGAAAGAAAGAAAAAAGAAAAAAAAAGAAAAAGAAAGAAAAAGAAAAAGATAAACAAAAAAAAAATATGATCAAATACGATCAGGCTGGTGGAGAGATCAGTGCCACATACTAGATTTTGGGCGTATTTTGGTCTGTTAGAAGAAACTGCCTCCCAAAAGTTTAAAGAAAGAAAAACTTATAAATTTATAAAAATAAGGGTAAATACGATGAGGGGATGGACTATGACTGTAAAGATGAAAATTATAAAAGATTTTATAAAGGGAATTGATAAGAACTTGGTTGAAAAAAGAAAGAAATTAAAAAAAAGGGAGAGTTGTGATCAGGCAGGAGACTAGAGCAAAGCCATACACTAGAGATTTAGCATATATTTTGGTCTGTTAGAAGGAAGTGTAACCCAAAATCCAAAATTTTAAAGAGAGAACAACTTATATACATACCAAAAATAAGGTTAACTACTATGAAGGATGGAATATGACTCTAAAATTGAAAAATAAAAGATTTTTTTTAAAGGGATTGATAAGATGTTGGTTGAAAAAGGGAAAAAGAAAAATTCAAAATAGAAAAAGAAAAAAAATTAAAAAAATTAACTTTGAAAGACTAAAGAATCTTGGGAAAAAAAGCCATGAATTCTATGTGCTGTATTCCCCTAGTGTTGGAATTCTGCCATTCTCATTGATCAGTAAACTTGGTCTTGGCTGGCTGTTCTTGCTGAAATTCTGGGGGAGGTGCCTGTTGCAGTGATTCTCAAATGTCGGCCAAAGGCAGAATTGCCCCGCCCTTGCTGGGGGCCTGGCTAAGTAATCTGCTTGGGTTTGCTCTCAGGAGCTTTTGTTCCCTGCAAGCTTTCTGTACAGATTTGGAGGACGAGAGTGAAAGTGGCAGCCTCCCAATCTCTGCCCCGGAGGATCCAAGAACTTGGGGCCCCTCTCCTCAGTGTGCCCCTAGAGAAAAGCAGTCAATCACTCTTGTCTCCCTGGTCTCCGCCTCACTCTGTGCTCACCCGGCCTGTGACCAAGCGTTTCTAGCTCTGGCACCTGACCCCATTTGGAGTCTCCAAACCTCCAGATTCCTGTGGTGCTCTCCTGCACCACTCCTCCTGGGGCAGGAAGGGGAGTCTCCCCGGATCTGCCACTTGTTGGGTCCCTGCTGGAAGAGCAGTGGCCCAAGTGTCCTGTGGATCATGGTTTATGGCAACCCCAAGCTGAGAGCCCACTCCTCAGCTCCGTCTTTGCAGCTGGCTTCCCTGCTCCAATATGTGGGAGCTCTGCCACACTCAGGCACCCCCAGTCTTTCTGTGACCCTGAGGTTCCTGAGACCACACTGTCCCAGCGAGGGTTCCACCCCCACTTAGCCACTGGAGCAACGTCCCTCAGCAGAGCAGACTTCTAAAAGTTCTGATTTTGTGCTCCACTGCTCTGTCACTTGCCATAGTGGCTTATGGAGGCTCCCTCCCCCCACGGTCTATCTTCCCATATATCGCCTCAGATTCACTTCTCCACACATCCTACCTTCCAGAAAGTGGTCGCTTTTCTGTTCAGAGAGCTGCTGTTATTCTTTTCTTCGATCTCCTGTTGAGTTCGTAGGTGTTCTGAATGGTTTGATACCTATCTAGCTGAATTCCTGGGACATTATGAAATTTAGGTCTCCTACTCCTCTGCCATCTTGCTCCTCCTCCACACCTGCTGTTTCTTGTGTTGTTGATTTTAGCCATTCTGATACATATGAGGTGATATCTCATTGTGGTTCTGATTTCCCTGATGATGAGTGATGTTGGGCATCTTTTCATGTGTCTCTTGACCATCTGTATGTCTTCTTTGGAAAAATGTCTATTCATGTCTTCTATTTTTTAATTGGAGTATTCATTTTGGGGTGTTGAGTTTATAAGTTCTTTATATATTTTGGATTCTAACACTTCATTGGATGTATCATTTGCAAAAATCCTCTCCCATTCCACAGGTTGTCTTTCAGTTTTGTAGATTGTTTCTTTTGCTGTGCAGAAAGCTTTTATTTTGATGAAGTCCCAATTACTTTTGCTTTTATTTCCTTTGCTGCAGGAGCCATATCTAGTAAGAAGTTGCTACAGCTGATGTCAAAGAAGTTACTGCTTGTGTTCTCCTCTAGGATTTTTATGGTTTCAGGTCTCCCACTTATCACATACATTTTGAATTTATTTTTGGGTATGGTGTAAGACAGTGGTTTAGTTTTCCCAATACCATTTGTTGAAGGGACTCTTTTTCCCGCTGGATATGCTTTCCTGTTTTGTTGAAGATTAATTGACCATATGGTTGTGGGTTCATTTCTGAGTTTTCTATTCTGTTTTATTGACCTATGTGTCAAATATTTTTGTTTCAGTACCATATTATCTTCATCACTACAGGTTTGTAAGATAATTTGAAGTCCGGAATTGCTTGCTTCAGCTTTGCCTTTCTTTTTCAAGGTTGCTTTGGCCATTTGGGGTCCTTTTGGTTTCATACAAATTTTAGGATTGTTTTAGCTCTGTAAAAAATGCTGTTGGAATTTTCATAGGGATTGCATTAAATGTGTGGATTGCTTTGGGTACTATAGAAATTTTAACAATATCTGTTCTTCCAATCCATGATGAATGGAGATAGAAGATGTGGTATATGTGTGTGTAGTATATGTATCTATATATGTATTGTGTATATATATGTGTGTATATATACATACACACACAATGGGATATTAGCCATAAAAATGAATGAAATCTGCTATTTGCAATGACATGGATAGAGTTACCGAGTATTATGCTAAGCAAAATAAGTCAGTCGAAGAAAGACAGATACCATAGGGTTTCAGTTATGTGTGGAATTTAAGAAACAAAACAAGTGAGGGGCACCTGGGTGGCTCAGTCGTTAAGCGTCTGCCTTCTGCCCAGGTCATGATCCCGGGGTCCTGGGATCGAGTCCCACATCGGGCTCCCTGCTCAGTGAGAAGCCTGCTTCTCCCTCTCCCTCCACCTGCCACTCTCCCTGCTTGTGCTCTCTCTCTTTCTGTCAAATAAATAAATAAAATATTTAAAACAACAACAACAACAACAAGTGAGCAAAGGGGAAAAAAGAGAGTGAGGCAAACCAAGAAACAGACTTTTAACTACAAAGAACAAACTGATGGTTACCAAAATGGAGGTGGGTGGGGGATGGGTTAAATAGGTGATGGGGATTAAGGAGCCCACTTTTTGTGATAAGCACCAGGTGTTTTATAAAAGTATTGAACTACTATGTTGTACACCTGAAACTAATATAACAGTATATTATAATGAACGATATGTTCACTAACTGCAGTTTAAATAAAAACTTCAAAAAACCATTGTTCCATTCTCATCTCTAAGGATGAAAAATAATAGATGTTTTTAGTATAGTTTACATTTACAGAATAATTGAGCAAATAGTACAAAAGTTCAATATATACACTCCACTCCCCTCATTCCAGCTTCCCCCATTAGTAACAAATTGCATTAGTGTGATGCTTTTGTTATAATTAATGGACCATTTTTTGTTACAATTAAGGAACCAATATTAGTACATTATTATTAACTAGTCTATAGTTCACATTAAGGTTCATTCTTTGTGTTGTACAGTTCTATGGGTTTTGACAAATGAATAATGATATGTATCCATCACTTTACATTTTCATACAGAAGTTTAATTACCCTAAGAATATCCTGTGTTTCATCTATTTATTCTACTCTCACTCCCCTCACATCCTAAAAACTGATTTTTTTTTTACTATCTCTGTAGCTTTGCCTTTTCTAAAATGTCATGTAGTTGGAATCACACAATATGTAGATTTTTCACTTACCAATATGCTTTAAAGTTCCTCTGTGTCTTTTCATGGCTTGATAACACATTTCCTCTCATTACTGAATAATATTCCATTGTGTGGATATACTAGAATTTGTTTATTCATTCACATTTGAAAGCCATCTTGGTTGTTTCCAGTTTGGAGAATTATGAATAAAGCTGCTATAAGCATTCATGGGTAGGTTTTTGTGTGGATATAAGTTTCCAACCCAAATGGATAAATACCTAGGAGTGTGGCTAGTGTATGATAAAACTATGTTAGCTTTAAGAAATTACCAAACTGTTTTTCAAAGTGGTCCCACTATTTTGCATTTCCATAAGGTATAAAGGAGTTTTAATGTTGATCTGCAGCCTTTCCAGCATGTAGTTTTATCAGGATTTTGGATTTTAGTCATTTTAATAGGTAAGTGGTATAATCTCATTGTTGTTTTAATTTGTATTTCCCTAATGATACATGATGGCCAACTTGTCACATTTCTAGTGAATATGTGTGTATTCATCTGTGTATCTTCAATGGTATTAAATTCAATTTGCTAAGAAAATTTTAAGAACATTTACCTCTGTTTTCATAATGAATATCAGTCTATAGTTTTATTATAATGTGTTTGATTTGGGTGCCAGATTAATATTGGTCTGATAGAATGACTTGGGAAGTAGTTCCCCCTTTTTAATTTGCTGGAAGAGTTTGTGTATAATTGGCATTATTTCTTCCTTAAATGTGTGGTAGGATTTTTTTGTGTGTGTGTGTGGTAGGATTTTGGCATCATTTCTTCCTTAAATGTTAGGTAGGATTCACCAATGAAGTCACATGGGTGTCCAGTTTTCTTTATGGGAATGTTTTTAACTATACATTCAACTTTTGTAGATGTAAGGCTATTCAGATTATTTCTTTTGGAGTGATTTTTGACAGTTTGTTTCTTTTATGGAATTATGTCATAGATTTTATCCTTGAGGCTTTTTGACTTTGCTATCTAGGTATTCTGTGTTTATACTGGCCATTTAAAAACTATGCTGCCAGTTTCTTAGAATTTTCTAAGGTTTGATCTGTAAAACAAGAATTACAGTATAGTAAAGCATAAACCAGTATGGTTAAGATGTCCCTAAGAAAATGTAGAAGTAACTTTACTTGATTGCCACATGGCCACATATTATAATACAAGTGAAAAAAACTGAATGTTAGAATTGATGTTAGAATTTCCTTAAATATAAAAAAATTTCACAACTCCACTTTGCAGATTACAATGTGAACTTTTAATAAGATTACTAAAAATTTAAGTATTTTGCTTTTGTACAGATAACCAAAAGCATTAATATTTAAGATAAGGATATTACTGATAATTTTTTTTTTTTTGTTTATATAACTAAACTTCTTTTCTTTCTTATGTTTCCTGGAAGAATCCTTCAACACCTCTGGGCTTCAATTTATCCACTTGTAAAAAAGAGGCAATTAGACTAGACATTTGCTAAGATTTCTTCTGTATTTAAAAATGTTATTATTCCAATACTTAGAATTTACTGAGAAAAAATATTTGTAAAGTTAACTACGAAGTGCTTAATTCTAAAGTATTTTAATCTACTCATATCAATTTGAACATAAGTATACACAGATGACTAATAAATGATTTGTAGATATTGTACAATGAATTTTTCCCAAGTTTATTTACTTGTAACCTGCCAATCTAAAGTAATATTGTTTTGGGAAGAGAGAAAATGAAGTCACAAATAAAATCTTTATACTTCATGTTCCAAAGGAAGATAAATATCTCTTGTTTAAGCTACCTATTCAAAATCCGAGTCAGAGTGACACTCACTTTAGTGTCAGTGCTTTTGTTATTAATCTTCCTAATGAGAAAGGTAAAAATGAATGTTTTTGAAAAGACATTTTGGCAGCGTTGCAGCAGCTATTAAAGTAGAGGACTTAAATTGTGAGAATTTAAGTTCTTCATGGATCCTGGAAATTAAGCTTGTTTTTGTGAAGAACTTGATCAGAAACAAAACAGTTTCACTGAATGTTATGTTGTCTGGGCACTCTTCAAGAGCACATGGACACAATTTATTCTCTAACAGGAGCCATGCTCTGGTTCAGATATAAAACTTTCACAGAAAAACTCTGCAGGGTATGTGTAAAAGGAAACATTTAAAAATTGTATTATAATTACAACAGACTATAAAGATACAGATTTAGTCATTGTTTATCCTTTGCTCATTCTTGGAATTTTAAAAACTAAAATTTGTAATGAGAAAGTTCTGGAAATCTTGAGTGTGGCTTACCATCCAATCCAAGACAAAAATTATACATTTTAAGTAAAGGCAAGTTCAGGCCAATTTGGTGTTTTAGAAGCAGCATTGTCTGCAGCAGAAGCTTCTGGTAGTGCCCTGCAACACATTCCCCAGTCCCACCTTGGATGTTAGCCACAGCTGTAGTAGACTTGTACTCAATCTCAGACTCACCTTTTGGTGATAGCAACCCATTTCCAATGAACGTTCCACTTCTCCACTTTCTGACACAGTGTCCTTTCCAAGGGCATGGAGCCACCAAGGTGCATAGGCAACTATATCCCAGAAATGTAGAGGAGTAATGCCCTCAATCAATGGGTCCAGGGCTCATGGACAGATGATCCAGCCTCTAGTCCTTCTGGGGGACAATTCTGGGAAGCACCTGTTCATTTATTTTTGTTTTGTTTATACTTTATTTTTTATTTGTTTTATAACACAAAACTATTTTTAATATAAAATAATACATTTTGATTGTAGAAAGTGTTTGAGAATAGATTTTCCAAAACATCCTTCTCAGACAAAAAAAACTTCATCAAAGATACAGAAAATCTGAATTAAGTTTTTTTCCTTAGTAAAGAGAGTTCTCTGGATCCTTCCTGGGAAAATAGTAGGTTGGCTCTCTCAACACAAGAAATAAATCCATTCTAACATTCCCACCTCTCAGCCCCTGACCTCTTCCTCAGTACTTTGACAAGGCGATTTCAGCATCTCCATCTCACTTAGTGTAGGCCATCATGACCAAATTTCATGAAATCATCCCAACAGCCTATTAGCACCAGCCCTATTGCCAGGATGTTAAATCTTGAGTCATAAGAGCGTGCTCTCATGTCAATAAACTCTCCTCTATCCAGCCTTTTTTCTGCCCACTCTGGTCCGACAGACTCAAGATCTATTCCCACACATGTTCTCCAGATTTCTGCCAGTGCTTGTTAGCCAGTTCCTGAAATTCTTTCAGTAAATAGGCTCTTTCTTCCCAGATCAAGGACTATATTTTCTCTCTCAGCTGAAACTTGACATTATTCTCAAGGCAATAAGGGAAGATAAATACTGAGGTGTCAGGGGTTATTGTACATGGAAGGCATCCACTTCAAGTGAACACTGCATGATCTCCAGGTAAGGCAAGGCTGCTTTCCTCTAGTAAAGGAGAAAATACTGCTTTGGCTGCCGTGATATTCAAGCTGCTCAAGTGTATCCACCCAAATTTTTTCATCTCAAATCTCAGTCCTCTCCTTCAATATCAGGGCTGTGACTTTAGCAAAGCAGACTTGTAGAGACTGCACATATCATCTCCTTTGCAGGTCTGCCACCCTTAAACCCTGGGCCTGGTTTTCACCACAGCTGTCCTACAGATGAGGAGATAATGGTCTCTTTAAATACTACAGAAGTGGCCTTTTGGCTTTCAGAGTGCCCTAAGATGATAGTTGGTGGATCTGAGTCTTTACTTCCTTTTTTCAAGGTTTCCAAGACAATTAACAAATGCTAGTCAATTCCACAATCCTTTGCCCCTAAATCATTCTAGTGACAGAGCTACTGGATAACTCATGGCTTCTTGTCCCAATCCACCACAGGTGAGATTCTTATGAATTGTGATGCACACCAGAAATTACCATCATCCTGTTTATTCTTAAAATAAGATAAGGGACCAAGTTCTAGAAGCCCATCCTAGGGATCTGCTTTCCACTATCACACCAAAGTCCTATGTTGTATTCCTCCTAAAAACAGATCTCAAGACAAACACTCAGGCACAAGAAGTTTATTTGCCTCCTGGGGGAGGCAGGAGTGAGAGCAGGAAGAATGAGACGGGGAAGAAAATACAATACAAGGATATATTATCAAGATTTCTACTGTGGATGCTTGGGACTTGATTCCAAGACCAGCACCTCCTTAGAAATGAACAGGTGCATAAAAAAAAAAAAAACTTAATTCAGATTTTCTGTATCTTTGATGAAGTTTTTTTGTCTGAGAAGGATGTTTTGGAAAATCTATTCTCAAACACTTTCTACAATCAAAATCACTACCTGCCGGTAGTGATATTCAACCATCAGTGGCAAAGTAGCACCAAGCTGAAGTGGCAATCAAGATTCCCTGCTAAGCAGGGATCTGTGTTGGTAATTAATATACCATGGTGTACCTCATGCTCAAGGTAGAAGGTAGCAGACTAGAGTATAGCTTTAATTGTAACACTCCAAGAAAGCATGAGCTGGTGAGAAGGCTGATGTCAGCTGCTATAAAGGAGAAGTGTTTTCCTGTAATTATTATCTCATCATGTCCATCCATCGAAAAGGAGGCCAAAGTCCTTTGAAAAATGCCACCTTGGGGCACCTGGGTGCAGCTGGTTGGGCAGCCGACTCTTGATTTCGGCTCAAGTCACAATCTTGGGGTTGTGGGATCAAGCCCTATGTCAGGCTCTGTGCTCAGTGCACAGTCTGCTTGTCCCTCTCCTTCTGCTCCTTGCTGCGCTCTCTCATAAATAAATAAAATCTTAAAGAGGAAAATGCCACCTTTTCCACTACAAGTATATATAAAAAATATTTCCTCAGTCTTTCTTTAAAGAACTATAAACTACTTGTCAAAGTAACTGTACAATGGAGAAAGGGGAATACTTAATCCTTTTAAATGTTGTTGGATAGAGGGCCAAATTGACTTAATATCAAGTAATCTAAGATGTCATCATTTTCCCTCAGTTAGAGTGGGGCATTATGGACACCAGGTAACAAATAAAGTCTGGGTTCCAGTCCATCTTACAGTACTTTCAACTGGACTAGATAGGTCCCTGTGGCTATTGCCCTGGTCTCTGAGTACATACTTGGGATATTCTTAGCAGCTTCACATTGATTCCCTGACCTATGGAATAAAATCCATTATGGTAGGGAGGATCAAGTAGAAATCCCTACAATTGCACACTGCCACCCCAGCCAAGATAGTAAACTAGAAAAAAATATTGCATTCTGAGTGGAATTGCAGAGATTAGCACCATCTTCAAACACTTGAAGGATGCAGAAGTGGTACCCTCTGCATTCACCTGTATCACCCTGCTAAATCACAAGGACCATGGTAGAAGACAAAGGACTATCATAAACTTGACCAAGTGATCATGCCAATCATGGCTCCTATGCCAGATATGATACCTTTCCTGGAACATATCAACACAGCCTCTGGCATGGAATATGACTGTTGATTTGGAAAACTTTTTTTCAATCATTAAGGACATCAAAAGTGTTTATATACATGGGAAGGATAGCAATGCATGCTAACCTACTGTCATAGGGTTATGTTAACTCTCTTGCTCTTTCACTATGTAGTCTGCAGGAATCTTGTTCATACTGATATTCCACAAAACCTCATGCTGGTAACTTGTATTGGTAAATCAGGCTAAAGATTAGTGAAGAGGAAGTGGAAGGGACTCTTGGTGCCTTATAAGATAGAAGATAGAAGACACAAGCTAGAAGATAGAAGATTCAGATCCTTGCAGATTTTAGGGGTCCAGTGGTCTGGAGAATGCTGGGACAGGGTAAAGGACAAGGTACTCAGCCATCAGAAAGGATGAATACCCACCATTTGCATCGACATGGATGGAACTGGAGGGTATTATGCTAAGTGAAATAAGTCAAGCAGAGAAAGACAATTATCATATGGTTTCACTCATATGTGGACTATAAGGAATAGTACAAAGGACCATAAGGGAAGGGAGGGAAAACTGAATGGGAAGAAATCAGAGAGGGAGACAAACCACGAGAGACTCTGGACTCCGGGAAACAAACTGAGGGTTACAGAGGGAGGGGGGATGGGAGGATGGGGTAACCGGGTGATGGGTATTGAGTGCACGTGATGTGATGAGCACTGGGTGTTATACACAACTAATGAATCATTGAACACTACATCAAAAACGAATGATGTACTATATGTTGGCTAATTGAAAATTAAAAAAAAAAGGACAAGTTACTGAACTTGCACCCTCTACCATTAAGAAAGAGTTATAGCATGTTGGGGGCTTTGGCTTTTGAAAGTCAAATACTGCTCTCACCCATTTGTGGGGAGATTTGGAAGGCTGCTAGTTTCAAATACAGTCCAGAGCACAGAAGGCTGTGCTCCTGGTTCAGGCTATGACATAACTTGCCCTGCTGCTCAGTTGATTACATGACAGATTATCCATTGACAGACACTACAGATACCTGAGGTAGACACTGTGTAGCATCTCTGGCAAGTTCTAATAGACAGCACAAGATCTTAGGTTCTGGAGCAAAGTCATATGCTTTCTCATTGTTTGAAAAGCAACTCCTGGTATGTCTCTGCATTTATCAGAAACTGAAAATCTGATGTCAAATGATTAACTGGAGCTGCCCATCAAGCGGTGGATATTATCAGATTCACCAAATCATAAGGTCAGATAGTCACAGTAGTAATCCATCATTCGATGGAAATGATGCATTTGGAATCAAGCCTGAGTAAGTCCAGAGGGCATGTGTAAGTTACATGGACAGGTAGCCTAGATTCCTTATAATTTACCTCTCTTGCACTAATGCATCTCCTTCAACCTATTCCTATGATCTCATCGGGAATTCCCTATGATCAGTTGTATCAGTTATTTATTGCTACAGTAATGCCATATAATAATCAAAAAAATCTTTATGAGAATCAATGATGAGCATTTGTTATTCACACATCTAAGGCCAGCTGGGAATTGGTAGGCATATGTTCTGGTCTTGGCTGGGCTTGCTCACATTTTGAGCTTGGCTGCCGGGTTTCTAGAACAACTTAGCTATGCTCCACATATCTTTCATTTTTCATCAGACTATCCCAGTTCTTATATCAGTGGCAGAGGCAAGACCAACCATCCAAGTATTTTTCAAGCCTCTGCTTGGATCACATTTGCTAACATTCTGTTGGTCCAGAGCAAAATCACATGGCTAAATTCAGAGTCAAAAGGTGTGGCAGAATGCTCCACCCAGAGTGGGAAGGCAATGCAAAATTATATGGCAAAAGGCATGGAAACAGGAAGAGGTGAAGAACTGAAGCTCTTTTTTGCAATATCAACATGCCAGGTGACAGATAAGGAAAAAGTAGGCCTTGTTCATGGACGGAGCAGCTTGATATGTTGGTGTGAGCCAACAATGGCTGGCTTCTACACTATTGCCTCTCTCAGAGGAGGCCATAGAGATTAGTGGTGAGGGAAAAAGCTTCCTGATGGACAGAGCACTTCAAACAGTACTCTTGGTCATCCATGATGATAGAGAAAGACATGGCCTGAGTTAAGAATAAAAAAAAAATCTTTTTGACTATGGCAAAATGTGCAGATTTTTGTATCATGGAATGTCAATGAGAAAACACTCACATGAGGAAGCAAAGATCAGGCAGACAGGATGATTCCAATAGGTTTCAGCCAGTCTTGTCCATAACCACTTCAGGCTTGCACAACAAACCCATGAATGGAGTGATCATGGTGACAGAGTTGGAAGCCATGCATGGGATGGGCCCAGTAGCTTCGATTTTTTTCTCATTAAGGATGATCTAGTTACTACTACTATTGAATATGTGATCTGTCACAAGCAGATACCAATGATTTGGTACTATCCCTTTATTAAAATCAACTAGTTACTTGGTAGCAAGTTGTGTGTGTTAATTTCCTTCTACCCCAAAAGAGAAAGTAATTCATTTGTATACTAATTAATTTGTACTCTTAATGTAGGTTTGCCCTCCTTTCCAGCAGTATCTCTGCCACCATTACTATCTGAAGGTCTACAGAATGCCTATTACCAACATAGTATCCTGCATTACATTGCCTCAGACCAAGGAACTGTTTCATAGCAAATGAAGAACATGAACAATTAGATCAATGAATCTACATATACAGCATTATCCAGAAGCAGTTAATCTAGGAGAACAATGAAATGACCTATTATAGGGTCAGCTTAGGCATCAGCTCAGGTATAATATCCTGTAGGATTAAGATCCCATTTACCAGGATATGATACATGTACTATACCAATGGCCAATATATGATGCCATGTCCCCAAATGCAAGGTTCAGGAACCAAGAGGATAGAAATAGGATTGGCCTTTCTTACCACCATTCCCAGTGAGTTACTTGTAGAATGTGTTTCCCATTCCTACCACCTAGGCTTTGCTGGATTGGAGGTCCTGTATCCTGACGGGGTAAAGGGAAGAAGCTCGCACACTTCCACCAGGAAGCACTGTAAGGACTCCACAAAACTGAAGCTACAGCTGCCAACTGGTCCTGTTGGGCTGCTCATGTCTGTGGGACAACAGGCAAGAAAGGGGAATTAATATGTTGGTTAACATGAGGAGCTAGGAATGTGACTACAAAATAAAACAGTGAGGATGTGTCTGGAACTTAGGTGATTCACTGGGGGCATGTCTTGATGTTTCCAAGGCTGATGAGAACAGCAAACAAACAATTGTGATAATCATAGCCTAAAAAAGGGCAAAGTAACCAAGACTTAGATCCCTGAAGGGATGAAGGTCTGGTTCACTCTAGCAGTCGACCATACTAGGTCAGCTGAATTTCTGGCAGAAAGCAATGAAAACCTCAAATGAGGCGGGGAGTAAGAAGATAATGAACATATTTTGGCCTTGGGTTCAGTAATAACAGGAACTGTAGCTTGTCTAATCCTTCTGGGTAGTCTTTTATAGAATGTGGCTGACCACCACCTTGAAGATTCAGTGATGGAGTGGACTTAATATGGGACTCAAGCAACTCTGCATAGGCAAGAACTATTCAGCAATACACACCTCTTTTGCCCAACATCACATCCCCTTGTCAACTTCTGCTATCAGCTACAAATGCACTTGACAGTTATGAGCTCAGACTTGTCGTTTTTCGCTAGTGAAATCCCACCACAAGTGTGAGCCATGCATCTGTTTTCTGTTCCAAGTCCTTTCTCAATGTTGGAAGCCCACCTTCCCACACAAAAGTACAGCCCAGAAGTGCTGGGGTAATCAATGCTCCTGGAGGTAACTTTCAACTAATGGGGGATGGAAACTGGTTAATAATTATCCTATCTGTATTAGGTGGGCATTTTTGGGAGGTATTTTGTAAGCTCCTCAGGTCTTAGCCCAAAATGGCAACCTTAATAATATACTTTTGTATTGGTTTTCTTCCTCTTGCTCTTCCTGTTCTCTCACTTCTGCATCCTGTGATTACCTCACAAGTGACATACTTACACTCAAGTCCTTTTCTCAGGGTCTACTTTCAGGTGGGCTAAACTAAGATGAGCACCATTAATCAAATGCATTTATATATCTTTTCATGTAAGTATTTTAGAAATTTTCTACACTGTGTGCAAATAATTCTTCGTGAATTATTTGGTAAGGTGAGGACAGCATTTTAAATATTTTTTTTCTGTTTAGGCAATAAAAGAGTTGATCACAAGATGCTTGCTTGCTCTGAGACACATTGAAACTACCTTCAATTCAATTTCTATCTGATGATAAATATTTTAAAAATATCTGACACTTTAAGAGCATAGGAACTAATGGACAAGTGGTGGAAAGCTCTATATGCTAACAAATATGACCAATAAATTCCAAATTCACACTTTCTATGATATATAAGCTTCAAGTTGTCACAGAATATTTAAATCTGATATAAGTCTCTGTCAGAAACTTCTTAACTACTCTTACAATACAAATGCACATATTTTTCATGCTAAAACAGTCACAAAAATTGAATAACTCACTTAGCCAAATTCACTTTTTTTGCAAAGAGTCTATTATTGATCGCCAATTGACTTCATTTTCAATGCTCACTGCATCCCTGAAATATCCCATCTTAGTATTTGTAGCACTAACAGCACTTTATTTAGGTTATTCTATTTTTCAGTCATAGCCCTGTATTTTGGTAACAAGACATACTGCCAGGTTATAAACACTTTATTTTTTATTTTTTAACATAGAGGAAGTTTGGTGGTGGATATATGGCCAGTTGATATTTTTATGACTAGAGTTCAAGTTCAGGTTCTCTTTCTCATAGAATGTAATGTATACCTACACATGTATATGTAACTGTTATCAAAATTAAGCTTAGTCACTAAAAGAAGATTCACTGTCTGAAATTTCTTCTGTATTTTTTTCACCTTCACCATCAGGCACTGGAGCATCTGGCCTCCTAAAAGAGAAGGGAACAATTTTTAAAGGTTTTTCCAGCTGAAAAAAAGAATTTCCTAACTGTAAATTAGGTTCATCCTAGAATATTGCTGATAATAAATCTGCCAAGTCTGCACCCTTAACTGAAAGAGTCTCCCGCTCTCCACAGCATGCTTCTCTTTGGTTTCTCCAGCACCATAAGGACCAAGTGCTGTTCCTGTATGGGCCACAGCACTGTTTTCTCTTGCCAGTCCTTACAGAATGTGCTACTACAGCACTTTCTGCCTTCTCATTACCAGGGAGACCCAACTACAGATGGAGATGTGATGTAGAGAGGTTGGCATGCCCACTGCTACATCTCTGCAGCCTCCAAGTGTACAGGAGGCAGAGAGAAAGGAAAGCTAGAAATGGAAAGAAAAGGAAAATCTTCATGTTTCAGGAAAGCTGCAAAAAGAAATTTAAAAATGGAAGAGAGTGAAAGAATGGCTATTAAGAAACACAAACAATATGGAAATTTTGCAGGGGAGAAGAGGGTCTGGTAAAAGAAGGTTCTTAATGTTTGTTGAGTGTTTTCATTTATATTTTATCTTCATAGAATGAATGTAAAAAGTATGAGTTGGCAAAAAAAATGTCTCAAAGATTCCCTAGGCACAACAAAGAGTTATGAGAATGGTTAAACTCCAACTTTGCAGGGATATATTATAATAGACCAAATGAAATTTTAATGGTGTCATCAAAACAGTCAACTAGATAGGCTCTATAGTGTTTGTTAGTAAATCATTTAATCAATATAGTAATACTATTGTTCAGCCTCTCTTCACTCTTACGAAGAAAGTAAATTAAGCAAGTAAAGTATACTTCTGGGGAAATTAAGAAGGAAAGGAAAAATGATATAGCATTGAAACCTACCAGACTTATTTCTCCCTCAGGCTCTTTGATTCTTATTAAAGAATTAGGACACCAACCAATAAAACTTTGCCACAAATATAATTACTGTTACTCAAATTAAAAAATATACAATCTACCATTTAGTTATTAAGAATTATGGCTGAGGTTGGGCTTATGTTTTTTAATATTATATCTGTCATGCTACAAAACAGAGAAATGCTGGCATTGCTCCCAGCAATGGGTCAAACATAAACCCATTTGCTCTGCTGTACAATTTTAGATTATGCTTATGAGGAAGTCACATGTACTCAATATAGTAAAACTTTAAAGCTGGGTACAGCATGTCTAAGTTTTGACTGATATTCCATCCCTAAAATACTAACACAAGACCATAGTCTTCATTGTTCTCCATAGAAGCAAGAACTCTAAAATAGTGGGCATGAATACTGGAAACATTTTCCAAGTAAGTTTCTCTGCTATATAGGTGATTTCTTACTGTCTTTACTTTGTTAAAAAGGAAAAAATTACCAGAAGGAATTATTTGAATACTACATCAAATTATATCTATGGCAACTCAAACAAATAAAACAATGTATACGATGCCTCCAAAATAAATGCTAGTTAAGGGCAAAAGCAGCTTAAGCTTAGAAGGAGCTGGAATTATATACTTCATTTATGTGTGTAGCCATTTTTAAAAATGTGATCATCACAGCTGTATAGCATAGGGTTAAGAACACAGATTCTGGAGTCAGACTGTTTGGATTCAAATCCAGTCTTGCTACATTTTTGAGCAACTTTGGGGAAGCTGGGTAATCACTCTGGATCCAACTAATTGACTGGATTGTTATAATGATTAAAATGAGGGGTGCCTGGGTGGCTCAGTTGTTGAGCGTCTGCCTTCGGCTCAGGTCATGATCCCGGGGTCCTGGGATCGAGCCCCACTTTGGGCTCCCTGCTCAGTGGGGAGTCTGCTTCTCCCTCTCCCACTCCCCCTGCTTGTGTTCCCTCTCTCACTCTGTCTCTCTCTTAAAATAAATTTTTAAGAAATGATTAAAATGAATTATTATGTGTAAAGTATATCAAATAATATTTGGCACATAGTAAATATATTAAATAAATGCTATCTTCTATCATCATCATCATCATCATCACATACCCACCATTTTTCCAGGAACTGTGTTAGGTGCCGGAAATACAGAAATGAATAACAAGTAGTTCCTGCCCTGAAGAAGCTGATATTTTAGGGGAATATTTCAGAGGGAGACAGAAATGCAAATTATTATTATATAGTGTGATATACATGAATACAGTTGTAGTAACTATGCTTATGTGAAAAGAAAAAGTAATTCACTCTATGAGGTTTGGTCAGAGAAGATTTCAGAGTAGTGGAGACACTTGTGAAGGCTATTAGAATAAGAGTAGGAGTTTCCCAGAAAAGATGGGAATAAGTGGGGATGAGAGGGTTCTGAATAAAGAAAAAAAAAAGGGGGAATTCATGCCGCATTTGGGAACTATAAGTCATTTGGGAGCTAGAATATAAGGCAATTGCAGTTAAAATGTGATGACATTAGACCATTTGGCAGGAGCAATAGGTATGAGAATTTCCTTCCTATTTAAGGATGAATAATACTCCTTTGTATGTATATACTACATTTTGTTTAGCCATTCACCTGTGGGTGGGCATTTGGGCTGTTTCCACCTTTATGCTACTGTGAATAATGCTACTATGAACATGGTATACAAATACATGTTTGAGTCCCTGCTTTCACTTCTTTTGGGTATATACCCAGAAGTGGAATTGCACAACCTTATAGTAATTCTATGCTTAATTTCTTGAGGATCTGCAATATTGTTTTCCATAGCAGCTATATTATTTTACATTCCCACCAACAGTGCACAAGGGTTCCATGTTCTTTGTATCTTTGCTAATACTTGTTATTGCTTGTCTTCATTCATTTAAAAATAAATTTTAGGCTACTTTGACTTGGAATTGCTAGGAAGACAAAAGAAAAAGCATACACTAGTCCCTTTTGGATATAAAAAAGAGAAAAACTTCAAGAAATTATGAGAATGAAAAGGGATAATGTGTATGAAAGTATTTTATAAGTTAAAAACTTTACATGAAAAACCCACAGCAAATATTATCCTCAATGGGGAAAAGCTGAGAGCCTCTCCCATAAGATCAGGAACACGACAAGGATGCCCACTCTCACCACTACTGTTCAACATAGTACTAGAAGTCCTAGAAACAGCAGACAACAAAAAGAAATAAAAGCTATCCAAATTGGCAAAGAAGTCATCAAACTCTCTCGCTTCGCAGATGACATGATATTTTATGTGGAAAATCCAAAAGACTCCACCCCCAAATTACTAGACCTCATACAGCAATTCAGTAATGTGGCAGGATATAAAATCAATGCACAGAAATCAGTTGCAATGCAACTGTAGAAAGAGAAATAAGAGAAATGATTCCATTTACAATAGCAACTGTAGAAAGAGAAATTAGAGAAATGATTCCATTTACAATAGCACCAAAAGCCATAAGATACCTCGGAATAAACCTAACCAAAGAGGTAAAGAATCTACACTCTAGGAACTGCAGAACACTCATGAAATAAGTTGAAGAAGACACAAAGAGATGGAAAAATATTCCATGCTCATGGATCGGAAGAATAAACATTGTTAAAACGTCTATGCTACCCAGAGCAATCTATACCTTCAATGCCATCCCGATCA
>NW_027397719.1:0-2861 GCF_003265705.2 Callorhinus ursinus
GTTCCCTCTCTCGCTGTGTCTCTCTCTGTCAAATAAATAAATAAAATCTTTAAAAAAAAAAAAAGAGTTGGAGGCTTAACCAACTGAGCCACCCAGGAACCCCATCACTTGTTTATTTTTCACTGTGTTGTTTGTGGGCAAACTTTTTAGAACCAGACCCTAGAGGAGCATTTAAAACGTGCCACAGTCAGACACCCAGAAAGACACTGATGGTTGACTATATTCACAATCATGCCTCCATCATATTCCTAGCTAATAGAAGCTTGATTTTATCCAGGTGATACATGGCTCTTGGCTTCAGAGAAGCCTAGACCCTTCCCCAATCATGAATGACTTATTCATATTCTTATTTCCCTCACAAAAATTAGTTTAGACATAAGCCTGTTACATGATGATAACCAATAAGACATGAAAGGAAGACTGCCAAAAAAGAAAGGAGGATTTCTGGGAGCTTTTCCACTGGTAGAAAGAGACAGCCCCTCTTCATCCAGTTAGAGTTAACATCTGCTTGTGAGGATGAGGAATATGAAGCTGAAGCAGCCATCCTGGACTGTGAAGAAAACAACCAAAGCCATACTCAGGCCAGCCAACTCACTGAGTATAGAAGAAAATGAGTCTTTGATATCACATTTGACTCTGAGCCACTGAATTAACCAACCTCAGAACCACAGTAGACTTATTTTTGTTTGAGAGGATATATAGTTCGTATTGTTTAACTCAGCTGAGGCAGAATTTCTTATTAATATCCCAAAATAGAGACCCAGTTTAAAGCCAGAGTCATTGGGCGCCTGGGTGGCTCAGTCAGTTAAGCATCTGCCTTTGGCTCAGGTCATGATTCCCGGGTCCTGGGATCGAGCCCCACCTCTGGCTCCCTGCTCAGTGGGGAGTCTGCTTCTCCCTCTGCCTGCCACTCCCCCTGCTTGTGCTCTCTCTCTCTCTCTCTGACAAATAAATAAAATCTTAAAAAATACATTAAAAAAAGAAACAGAGTCATCAGTGACTCTTTCTCATGACCTAATCCATTACTACATATTGTCAAGCCTTTTCAGATTCTCTCACCCATCTCTCGCTCCCCTTATACATCTCACTGCCAATCCAGACTTGTAGAACATTTCACTTCTGGATTATTCACTAATGTAGCTTCTTAGCTCATCTCCAGTATCCAGTTCCCTTGGTTTAATATTTCATATATGATGGCCTCCCGTGGCAAACATTTGGAGGTTCCCAATTTTGCCCAGTGAATGTTGGCTCAATTCTTCACTTAGTTTTCAAAAGTCTTAGTTGGAATTTTTGAGCGCATGGTTAACTAGCCCAACTTCATTTCAGGCAGACTCATGCCCTCCTGAGCAGCACGTGTGGTACATTTCCAAATGCCACTGCTGGACATGGCCTCCGCATAGCTGGCCAGCCCCACAGTGTCTCCAAAGCTCATGCACTATAGGCGGTTCGCCCCAGGAGAAGTCCAGCCCCCCTCACATTTCAGCTGCTGTCAGTGGTCTGTTTCCTTCTAGAATGTCTTCACCATTTAGACTTCTTGCACTTACTTTCTCTCTCATTTCTTTCACCTTAACTTCTTCTTTTTTCTCTTTTAAGGACTTCTTAAAAGTTTTTTTTCTTTATTTTGACACTTAAAAAAAGGAAACTATTTTCATTCTCAAATCCCTAACTTTATTTTTAACATATTTTATAGCCTTCTCATTTTCATACTTATCTTTTTATTTCAGTAGTTGTAGCTTTTCACATCTTTTATTTTAAATCTTTTATTTCACCTCTCATTTTCAATCTTACTCTTTTACCTGTTTTAAACTTTCAGCTTTTAGTCGTACGATTTTTTTCAATTTTTTCTTAGATGACTTTTTTTTTTTAAGATTTTATTTATTTATTTGACAGAGAGACACAGCGAGAGAAGGAACACAAGCAGGGGGGTTGGAGAGGGAGAAGCAGGCTTCCCGCCGAGCAGGGAGCCTGATGTGGGGCTCGCTCCCAGGACCCTGGGACCATGACCCAAGCCGAAGGCAAACACTTATCAACTGAGCCACCCGGGTGCCCCAGATGACTCTTTTTTTAATTACATTTTTTTATTCTCAGTTCTCTACATAGTCTTTTTACTTACAATAAATCTTCAGAAGTAAGGTTACACTTGGATGGGTGCTACCATTTTTTTTTAAGTAACTCTGTACCCAACATGGGGCTTGAACTCATGACCCCAAGATCAAGCGCTGCATGCTCTACTGACTGAGCCAGCCCAGTGTCCCTAGAGGGTTCTTCATTTTAATTCCTTGAACCTTTTACCTCTACCTATTTTTACTTTTTTCTCCCCTTTCCCTTTTCTTATTTTTCTTACGTATAGTTGGTTTTTCTTATGTCTACCCAGACACATGACTAGAGCAATGTGATTAGAAAAGGTCCACATGAGGGGCACCTGGGTGGCTCAGTCAGCGAAGTATCTGACTTCAGCTCAGGTCATGATAACGGGATCCTGGGATTGAGCTCCATGTTGAGCCCCACATCAGGCTCCACGCTCTGTGGGGAGTCTGCTTCTCCCTCTCCCTCACCCTCTGCCCCTCTCCCTGCTCATGCTCTCTCTCAAATAATAAAATCTTTTTAAAAAAAAAAAAGAAAAAGATGGGGCACCTGGGTGGCTCAGTCCTTAAGTGTCTGCCTTCGGCTCAGGTCATGGTCCCAGGGTCCTGGGATCAAGTCCCGCATCGGGCTCCCTGCTCCGCGGGAAGACTGCTTCTCCCTCTCCCACTCCCCCTGCTTGTGTTCCCTCTCCCACTGTCTCTCTCTCTGTCAAATAAATAAATAAAATCTTTAAAAAAAAAAGGAAAGAAAGAAAAAGCATTATTTAAAAAAAAAAA
>NW_027397719.1:2961-19230 GCF_003265705.2 Callorhinus ursinus
AAAAAAGGGGGGGGCGCCTGGGTAGCTCAGATGGTTAATCGTCTGCCTTCGGCTCAGGTCATGATCTCTGAGTCCTGGGATCGAGCCCCATATCAGGCTCCCAGCTCAGCGGAGAGTCTGCTTCTCCCTCTCTCCCCGCTTGTGCTGTCTCTCTCTCTCTCTCCCTCTCAAATGAATAAGTAAAATCTTAAAAAAAAAAAAAGAAGAAGAAGAAGAAGAAAAGAAAAGGTGCCCACCACAAAAAGGGGAGATGAGAGTTCTCTGCTCCTCAACCCATAGTTTCTACACATCTTGTGCACCAGCCTACCTTGTATTTCCACATTGGTTCACCTTCCTTCCCTAGCAGGCCCTTGTGATTTTCTTTTTTTCTTTAAATACTTTATTTATTTATTTATTTGACAGAGTGTCCATTTCCCAAAACAGACACTATCATCCAACTGTCCAACAAAATTTGTTGAGGATCTTTTATGTTCTAGGCACTGGGGATACAGAATTAACTAAACAGATGTGGTTTCTGCTCTTCTGACATCTTTATCTTGGCAGAGAAAGAGAGACAGTAAACAACACATGAATAAAATAAGTGCTTTGAAGAAAAGAAAACAAGATATTGTGCCTTTAAAGGGGATGATGAGAGAGGTCAAAGTAGATTCTCTCAGAAAGTGACATTGGAGGTAAGACATGAGTTAAACGACTCAACCAAGCATGTGAATATCTAAAGGGGGGCAGAAAGTAGCCGTAAAAGCAAGTGCAAGGAGCCTAAGGTGAGAACAAGCTTGTCTTGCTGGAAGAACAAAAAGACCAGTATGACTAGAACCTGGTGAGCAAGGCGGAGAGTGGAGAAAGATGAGACTAGGCTCAACCCCCCATAAGGCTGTAAGAACAAGACCCGCAGGGTGGTGAGATCCTCTCCCATCAGAACAAGTGTGGGCCCCTTGTAGGCCCCTACAAGGAGGAGCTCTCTCCACAGAGCTGAACCTGCCCCATCTTGTTCAGCCTGACATTACCCAGGGATCCTCACTCATGTGGGACTACTAGTCCCACAAATGAGCACAAACTGGCATTATCCTTAGATCTGGTCATTTAGGATGCCTGAAAGATAAATCCCTAAAACTGGCCTTTTAAAGACGCTGGATATAAATGTTTAGTAACATTTAGTATGATACTAAATTTCATGGAAATTTTTTTTTCTCAGAGCTCTTAACGTATTTGGAGAAGTAAAACCTGGAATATTGGAAAAGATTGTTTTGAAATTTGAGAGTTTGATCAGTATACAGTATTCAAACTGAATAATATTTGAAAGCTGACATTGCCACTTTCGTGTTCGGGGTCTTAACCACCCTTGTCCCGGTAAAGGAACCTTAGGAATCAAGAACCACATTATACACAGTGAACAAATGTAAACACATGCAGTCATTGGCCTTATTACGTACCTCAGGACAGACAGAAGCCACTGTTCCCTGCCAGCAGGTGGCTTCCTCCAGACTGGGCCAGCCAAGCCAAGTCCCTCACAGGGTGTGAGATGGAGCAGGATGTGCAGGCATTCATGGCCAGGCTACCTCCACTGGAATGTACCCACTGGTAACTCAGCGAAAGAAAGATTCCCAGCCTTGGGCGCCTGGGTGGCTCAGTTGGTTAAGCGACTGCCTTCGGCTCAGGTCATGATCCTGGAGTCCCGGGATCGAGTCCCGCATCGGGCTCCCTGCTCAGCAGGGAGTCTGCTTCTCCCTCTGACCCTACCCCCTCTCATGTGCTCTCTCTCTCTCTCATTCTCGCTCTCTCAAATAAATAAATAAAATCTTAAAAAAAAAAAAAAAAGATTCCCAGCCTTGTCTTGGGAAGGGTAAGTTGGGCAAAAATGAGAGTAGCCTGAGGATCTGGTCCTTCCATTAGGAAATGGCTGGCACAGATGCTCCTCTCTGATTCTGGGTGACAGGATAAACACAGGAGAAAAGCTTTTTGACCCAGGTCTAAGCAATAATTTTTTTGAGTATGTTACTAAAAGCGCAGGCAACAAAATAAAAAATAAACAAGTGGAACTACATCAAACTAAAAACCTTCTGCCCAGCAAAAGAAACAGTCAACAAAATGAGAAGACAACCTACAGAATGGGAAAGAATACTTGCAAATCATATATCTGATAAGGGGATTAGTATCATAAAACCCAATAGCAAAAAAAAATCCAATTAAAAATGGGCAAAGGACATGAATAGACATTTTTCCAAGGAAGATATGTGAATGGTTGATAGATACCTGAAAAGGTACTTGACATCACTAATTATTAGGGAAATGCAAATCATAATCACAGTAAGAATTCACCTTACACCTGTCAGAATGGCCATTACTAAAAAGACAAGAGGTAACAACGTTGGTGAGGATGTAGAGAAAAGGAGCCCCCTGTGCACTGTTGTTGGGATTGTAAATTGAAAGAAGCTCTATGGAAAACAGTATGAAGGATCCTCAAAACACTAAGAAGTAGAACTACCTTCTGATCCAGGACTTCCACTTTTCCATTTGCTTATGTCAAAGAGATATCTGCACTCCCATGTCCACTCCAGCATTCTTTACAATATCCAAGACATGGAAACAACTTCTGTCTGTCAACTGATGAATGGATAAAGAAAATGTTGTGTCCATATACAATGGGATATTATTCAGCCATACAAATGAGGGAAATCCTGCCATTTGTAACAACATGGATGGACGTTGAGGGCACTATGCTAAGTGAAATAACTCAGACAGCGAAAGACAAATACTGTATGATCTCACTTATAAATCAAACTCATAAAAAAAAGAGATCAGATGTGTGGTTACCAGACGGAGAAGGGAGAGGGAGGGGATGTTATAGGAAGGTAGTCTTCCAGTTATAAGATAAATAAATACTGGGTATGGGGGCACCTGGGTGGCTCAGTCGGTTAAGCCTCTGCCTTAAGCTCAGGTCATGATCCCAGGGTCCTGGGGTCGAGCCCCACCTAGGGCTCCCTGCCCACTGCCCCTACCCCTGCTCATGCTCTCTCTCTCTCAAATGCATACATACACACATACATACTGGTATTATTATACAACATGATGACTATAATTAATATAGCCATACAATATATTTGAAAGTTGTTAAGAGAGTAAACCTTAAGAGTTCTCATCACAAGGAAAAAAAACTTTTTCTTCCTTTTTGTTTTGTATCCATTGGAGTTGATGGATGTTAACTAAACTCATTGTGGTCATCACTTCACAATATATGGAAGTCGGGTCATTGTGACGTACACCTTAAACTTACACAATGCTGTATGTCAACTATACATCAATAAAACAAAATAAAAAATAATTACATGCACAGAAATCAGTGGCATTCCTATACACCAACAACAAGACAGAAGAGAGACAATTCAAGGAGTCTATCCCATTTACAATTGCACCCAAAACCATTAGATACCTAGGAATAAATCTAACCAAAGAGGCAAAGGATCTGTACTCAGAAAACTATAAAATACTCATGAAAGAAATTGAAGAAGACACAAAGAAATGGAAAAACGTTCCATGCTCATGGATTGGGAGAATCAACATTGTGAAGATGTCAATGCTACCTAGAGCAATCTACACATTCAATGCAATCCCCATCAAAATACCATCCACTTTTTTCAAAGAAATGGAACAAATAATCCTAAAATTTGTATGGAACCAGAAGAGACCCAGAATAGCCAGAGGAATACTGAAAAAGAAAAGCAAAGCTGGCGGCATCACAATTCCGGACTTCCAGCTCTATTACAAAGCTGTCATCATCAAGACAGTATGGTACTGGCACAAAAACAGACACATAGATCAATGGAACAGAATCGAGAGCCCAGAAATGGACCCTCAACTCTATGGTCAACTTATTTTTGACAAAGCAGGAAAGAATGTCCAATGGCAAAAAGACAGTCTCTTCAACAAATGGTGTTGGGAAAATTGGACAGCCACATGCAGAAGAATGAAACTGGACCATTTCCTTACACCACACACAAAAATAGACTCCAAATGGTTGAAAGACCTAAACGTGAGACAGGAGTCCATCCAAATCCTAAAGGAGAACACAGGTAGCAACCTTTTCGACCTTAGCCGCAGCAACTTCTTCCTAGAAACATCGCCAAAGGCAAGGGAAGCCAGGGCAAAAATGAACTATTGGGATTTCATCAAGATAAAAAGCTTTTGCACAGCAAAAGAAACAGTCCACAAAACCAAAAGACAACCGACAGAATGGGAGAAAATATTTGCAAATGACATATCAGATAAAGGGCTAGTATCCAAAATCTATAAAGAACTTATCAAACTCAACACCCAAAGAACAAATAATCCAATCAAGAAATGGGCAGAAGACATGAACAGACATTTCTCCAAAGAACACATCCAAATGGCCAACAGGCACATGAAAAAGTGCTCAACATCGCTCGACATCAGGGAAATCCAAATCAAAACCTCAATGAGATACCACCTCACACCCGTCAGAATGGCTAAAATTAACAAGTCAGGGAACGACAGATGTTGGCGGGAATGTGGAGAAAGGGGAACCCTCCTACACTGTTGGTGGGAATGCAAACTGGTGCAACCACTCTGGAAAACAGTATGGAGGTTCCTCAAACAGTTGAAATTAGAGCTACCGTTCGATCCAGCAATTGCACTACTGGGTATTTACCCCAAAGATACAAATGTAGGGACCCGAAGGGGTACGTGTACCCCAATGTTTATAGCAGCAATGTCCACAATAGCCAAACTGTGGAAAGAGCCAAGATGCCCATCGACAGATGAATGGATAAAGAAGATGTGGTATATATACACAATGGAATATTATGCAGCCATCAAAAGGAATGAGATCTTGCCATTTGCAACAACGCGGGTGGAACTGGAGGGTGTTATGCTTAGTGAAATAAGTCAATCAGAGAAAGACACGTATCATATGACCTCACTGATATGAGGAATTCTTAATCTCAGGAAACAAACTGAGGGTTGTTGGAGTGGTTGGGGGTGGGAGGGATGAGGTGGCTGGGTGATAGACATTGGGGAGGGTATGTGCTACGGTGAGCGCTGTGAATTGTGTAAGACGGTTGAATCACAGATCTGTACTTCTGAAACAAATAACGCAACATATTTTAAGAAAAAAGAAAAAGAAGAAGATAACAGGAGAGGAAGAAAAGGGGAGTATGTCAGAGGGGGAGACGAACCATGAGAGATGATGGACTCTGAAAAACAAACTGAGGGTTCTAGAGGGGAGGGGGGTGGGGGGATGGGTTAGCCTGGTGATGGGTATTGAGGAGGGCACGTTCTGCATGGAGCACTGGGTGTTATGAACAAACAATGAATCGTGGAACACTGCACCAAAAACTAATGATGTAATATATGGTGATTAACATAACAATAAAAAATTTAAAAAAATAATAATTACATACAAGAAAAAAGAAGATGAGGAAGGAAGGAGGGAGAGAAGAAAGGAAAGAAGTCAGGAAGGGAATAAAGGAAAGAAAAGAAATAAACCTTTACCAAATAGCCAGTACTGTGCTAGGTGCTTTCACAAACATTAGTTCTAAATTACCTGCCTGTAAAGTCAGAAATAGTCTCCCTGACATTAATCAGAAGCATGGCCAGATTTTTTAAGCCCTAAAGCTTTGAACATGAATTAATTTGTCCTCTAAATCCAGGTCTCTCTCAAACAAATGATGTTAATGCCCAAGGGGGTTATGAAATCAAGATCTGTGTGTGCATTTAAATTTCTCATCCTGCCTCAATTTCAAAATAGATGTCCAAATATCTAGCCTAAATCCGCTTAAAGGGAGATAGATGCTTTTTCTCTAACTTTCTCTTTCCTGTGCATGGGACTGGGCAGGAGGACAGATACCAAAGCCCCAATGAATGCCTGCTATGTGACATAAAGAGCTGCAATCTTAGGAGCTTCCATGCCTATGTTGTTTATGTACTCCGCGTTTGTATCCAGTGAGAACTAGTCAAAGGAACTAGACGTGTTTGCCTTTTGAAAAAGGTGGACATGAGGGCACCTGGGTGGCTCAGTTGGTTAAGCAACTGCCTTCGGCTCAGGTCATGATCCTGGAGTCCCGGGATCGAGTCCCACATCGGGCTCCCTGCTCAGCAGGGGGTCTGCTTCTCCCTCTGACGCTCTTCCCTCTCGTGGTCTCTGGCTCTCGTTCTCTCTCTCTCAAATAAATAAAATCTTAAAAAAAAAAAAAAAAGAAAAAGGTGGACATGACTGATGTCTTCAGATGTTTGAAAGACTGAGTTCTGCAGAGAGATCGGCTTTACTCTGTACATCAGGCAGACAGGGCTAGGATCTAGAGGTGGCAGGGAAGCCGTCCATCAGTTAGAACTCTTCCACAATGGGATGGGCTGCCTGCTGAGACAGTGTGTGCCATCCACGGGAAGTATTCATGCAGAAGCTAGAAGAACATCTGTCAGGGATGCCATAATTAGGATTTCCACCTAAATTGGAAAGATGAACTAAACCAGCGGTTCCCAAATATCTATCCAGCTATAACAGTTTCTACTGATCTGAGACAAAATGATTTAAAAAAAAAAAAAAGCAAAGTCATGAATTTTCTAGAGCTCACTTTATTGAATTTAAAGGATTGCCCTTCGGGGTGCCTGGCTGGCTCAATCTTTGGAGCATGTGACTCTTAATCTCAGGGTTGTAAATTTGAGCGCCATGTTGGGTATACAGATTATTTAAAAATAAAAATCTTTTGGGGTACCTGGATGGCTCAGTCAGTTGAGTGTCTGAGTCTTGATCTAGGCTCAGTTCTTGATCTCAGGGTTGTGGGTTCAAGCCCTGCATTGGGCTCCACATTAAAAAAATAAGAAGAAGAAGAAATAAGAAATAAAAATCTTTTAGGGGTGCCTGAGTGGCTCAGTCGTTAAGCGTCTGCCTTCAGCTTAGGTCATGATCCCAGGGTCCTGGGATCCAGCCCTGCGTCGGGCTCCCTGCTCCGCAGGAAGCCTGTTTCTCCCTCTCCCACTTTCCCTGCTAGTGTTCCCTCTCTCGCTGTCTCTCTCTGTCAAATAAATAAAATCTTAAAAAAAAAAAAAGAAAGAAAGAACAGTCATAGGAGATGATAGCTGCTGCTTTGTTTTTTAGTGACATGGCAAAAGTGAAAATAGCATCACTATGCTGCCTACCCTCCAATCTTTCATCTGTGTTAATAGCTCGTAGAATTCAAAAGTCAGAAGACTATTAGACTACATGAACTCAAAGGTCACCTAGTTGTTCAAACCAAAACCTTGGGGTATGGTCATCTCAAAACCTCGAGTCTTCTTCCTTCTACCCCCACATCCATGACATATGAGTCTGTCACATCGACTCTATGTTCACAACCTATCCCCAAAGTGTCCCTTCTATCCTGCAAGATGCCCCTCGCCCAAGCCCCCCAGCATCCCTCCCACCAGCACCGCTGCAGCAGGGTCCTAACCAGCCTCCCCAGTCCCACTCTTTGCCATCACTTCAATTCATTCTCCACTCAGCAACCAGAACAATTAAAACTGTCTGTAGGTCATGACCTCCTCCTTAAAGCCCTCAAGAGGTTTCACATTCCACCTGGAATAAAATCCAAATTCCTTACCATGAGAGAAGACCCTAGAAGATCTTGCCCTGCCTCTCCAGCCTCAATCTGTCCCTTTGTCCATACAGACAGCCTTTCAGCCCTTCCCACAAACCCATCTGGCTTCGGCTTTAGGACTTTAGGCAACTTTAGGCACTTGCTCTTCCTGCTGGTTTGAATACTCTTCCCCAGGACCTTGCAGGGCTCATTCCTCCTCCTCACCAACCAGCCCTCAAATGTCACCCCCTTTAAAAGTCTTCCAGGACCACCCGATACAGCAACCCTTCTCCTGGCCCAGCACCTCTTTAGCAAATGCCTGTTTTGCTTTCTTGTGACATATATTTATAGTTTAAATTGCTCTGTCCACTCATTCATAGGTTTATTGCCTGTTTGCAATTCTAGAAAGAAAGCTTCCCTAGGGCACAAGCCACATCTGCGTCTTCATTTCTGTATTCCCAGCGAAGGGAGCAGTCCCTGGCAGTTGAATGAATGAATGAAAACCTTCCAAGTCTAAGATTCCAGGACCTGTTTTCTCTTCCAGAATATCCTTCTATGAACAAATACACTTAAAGAAAGCATCATTTATTTAAAAAAAAAAAAAAAAAGCAATGTGATCTCTAGCTCTGGTCCAAAACAAAATATATTATTTGAAATAATATTGTTTCTATTTTGGTTTGTTTTGTTTCATAGAGAAATAGGGATCATGGTAGCTTTTGCCTCTTGAGAGCAAGTCGAAGCAAATGCTCAAACAGAAGGCAAACGTAAAAGAGAGGTTCTCAAAAACGCTGATGTCTTGGAGTATACTCAGAGATGGCCTGAGAAATGTAGTAATGATGAGAATACTTACAACACTAGCTAGCACCTAGATTATTTAGTACAAAGCACTCATCTGAGCACCGTGTGTCTGTTAACTGGCTTAATGTTCCCCACAACCCTACAAGGAAAATACTATTATTAGTCTTCAAGTCAGCTACAGAAAAAAAAAAAAAAAACTCAAGGCTCTGATATTGTTTCTCACACTCACTAACTTTCATTGGTTGATTCGGAGCGCTTTCAGATTTTTTTTCTTTCCAGCTTCTCTCCACATGATTTTTAGAAAGTGCAGAGAGGGGGCATCTTTATTCCTTTCTCATGCAAAGATTAATTCCTATAATTTTCCATAACAGGATGTGAATCTTTAACTTTTGGGAGACAAGTTATGCAAATAAGCACACCAAAAAGAATGTACAAGATAGGGCGCAATAATAGCCACTGGAAAATGGACCAAAGATTCCCTTTAGGTTTTCTATTAGGGCAGCAATCTGCCAGGAAGCAGCCTCTTCGATGTGCGGAGGGTCAGGGCTTTGTCAGGAAGAGTTGCACAGCTGCTCCTGATCCGGCTCCAAGAGCTTCCTCTAATTGCCTCTCTCCTGCCCCCATTCATTAACATATGTCCCTCCACATGACAGAGGGAAAAAAACACTCCCTTTGGAAATGGGCCACTCCACTCACAAGGACGGCCTTTAGAATCCTGCCCGGATAACACTTCTGTGGTAGTAAGCAACAATATGGCTGGCTAGCACCTTTTCATTCACAGCACCACTGACATATGTCTACATGGAAAAAAAAAACAAAAAACAATATTCCCAGATCCAGTGGCTCATTTGATAGGAGCGACACCTGAAGCAAGATGAGAAGGGGGCAGGGGACATGTACTCAGGGGGCACAAAAGAGGCATTTCTTCATTTACTTAGGTAACATTAACCTTAGGAGAACCTCATCCAAAACCTAAAAAGCTCTGGGTTGGCCTGGGACACTTCCACCCAGAGGGCCACAGCTACTGAGTGGAGGGTGCTGACATGTCCTGTTGTCCTAAAAGTAATGAGGACAGAAGACACAGCTTGGTCTCTGAGTCCAGGCTGAATATGAGAGTTTAAGAACCAGGTTTCAAATCAATTTCTAAATGGCCAGATTTAATGTATTGGCACTTAGAGCCAAGAAACACATTCCTTTTTATAGAACCCATTTGTGTTCCAGAAAGACTCTACACATCAGTTTCAAATTACTGACTGGCTTTTGCTTCTCAGGATTCAACGTATCATTTTTAAGCTGAGCTCTGTCTTCTTTCAAGGCAAGCTGTACATTTATTTTAAAAAGTAAATGATTGGGTGCCTGGGTGGCTCAGTTGGTTAAGCAACTGCCTTCAGCTCAGGTCATGATCCTGGAGTCCCAGGATCAAGTCCCACATCGGGCTCCCTGCTCAGCGGGGAGTCGGCTTCTCCCTCTGACCCTCCCCTCTCTCATGCTCTCTCTCTCCCTCATTCTCTCTCTCAAATAAATAAATAAAATCTTTAAAAAAAATAAAAATAAAAAAGTAAATGATTAATGGTTGTACAAGAATGCAAATGTACTTAGTGCCATTGAACTACATACACTTGGAAATGGGTAACAAACAGGTCAGTTTTATGTTACCACAATTTTTAAAAATGCACAAGAAGAAAAAGTAAGTGGAGATATATTTGAAAGTTTCATCTTTAAAAAAAAGAAAAGGAAGTTTCATCTTTAATGATATAGTGGACAACAATGATATTACCAAAAGCAGTTTTCTTATATTTCAATATTAAAATTGAACAAAACAACAAACAAAGAAGAGAGTTAGTAAAACTAATGTGAAATATTTTGTTTTCATGCCTAATGTTGGCATGAGAACCCACAATTTTTAGTAGCACAAAGTGAAGGCATTTTTCAGTGAAGGCGGGGCTGAAATACTGAATAAATCTAAAGGTCTTTTAACAAATCAAAGATCAGGCACCTGGGTAGCTCAGTCCTTAAGCGTCTGCCTTCGGCTCAGGTCATGCTGGGATGGAGCCCTGCATCGGGCCCCACATCAGGCTCCCTGCTCTGCGGGAAGCCTGCTTCTCCTCCCCCTCCCCCTCCCCCTGCTTGTGTTCCCTCTCTCTCTGTGTTTCTCTCTGTTAAATAAATAAATAAAATCTTTAAAAAAAATCAAAGCTCAAATAAAAAATCAAATCTCTTAGAATCCTGGCGATTTTAGTTGTCTAAAATGATAGGAAATACTGTTTCAATTAAATTCTGAATCATTTTGCAAAAATCCCTTTGAAAGTTGTCAGATTTGCTTGGTATCATCAATGGAACAAAACATTGTCTAGAAATAAATCCAAATTTATTCAGGAATTTAGTATACAATAAAGGTGGATTTCAAATAAGCAAGAAAAGGTAAATTAGTTAATAAATAATATTGTGTCAGCTGAGTAGCCACCTGAAAAAAATTAAAAATAAGAAATAAGAGATCCCTACCTTATTTACACACCAAAACGAATGCTAACTGAATCAAAGATTTCATGTAAACACACACACACATACAAAAGTATGAGAAGAAAACATGGAGGAATTTTTTAAATAATCTCAGAGTTGGGGAAGGTTTAGTAGGAGACAACATACAAAAGCCGTAAAAGAATATATCAATGAAATTAAGAAATGAGAAAATATGAGGAAATATTTGCAACAAACATCACAGACAGTAAACTAATAAATCATTAACATATGAAGAATACCTAAAATCATTAAGAAAAAGACCAATCACCAAAAATAGGTAAAAGAGTAGAGCACTTGGCTGGCTCACTCCAAGGAGAATGCAACTCTTTTTTTTTTTTTTAAAGCTTTTTATTTATTTATTTGACAGAGAGAGAGACAGCGAGAGAACAGGAACACAAGCAGGGGGAGAGGGAGAGGGAGAAGCAGGCTCTCTGTTGAGCAGGGAGTCCGATGCGGGGCTCGATCCCAGGACCCTGGGATCATGACCTGAGCCGAAGGCAGACGCTTAATGACTGAGCCACCCAGGCGCCCCGAGCATGCAACTCTTGATCTCAGGGTTGTTTGGGCCCCATGTTGGGTGTAGAGACTGCTTAGAAATAAAATCTTTTTTTTAAATAGTTGTTATTATTATTATTTATTTATTTGACAGAGAGAGAGAAAGAGCACAAGCAGGCAGAGCGGCAGGCAGAGGGAGAGGGAGAAGCAGGCTCCCCGCTGAGGACAGAACCCGATGTGGGGACTCGATCCCAGGACCCTGAGATCATGACCTGAGCCGAAGGCACATGCTTAACCGACTGAGTCACCCAGGCACCCTAGAAATAAAATCTTAAAAAAAAAAATAGGTTAAAGGGTAAGCAGTTCATATAAAAGAAGTACAAAAGTTTTTTATACATATTTAAAAATGTTCAGTTTACTTATAATAATTAAAACTATAATGAGATAGCATTATCACTTTCATATTAGCAAGTACCAATAATCTGATGACACAGTGTTGGTGAGAAAATGAGCCAACTAGCACTTGTATATACTGTTGGTGGCAATAAAATTTATACAGTGGGTTTTTTTTAAAGATTTTATTTATTTATTCATGAGAGAGAGAGAGAGAAGCAGAGGCAGAGGGAGAAGGAGGCTCCCCACTGAGCAGGAAGCCCAACGCGGGACTCGATCCCAGGATGCCGGGATCGTGACCTGAGCCAAAGGCAGATGCTTAACCATCTGAGCCACCCAGGCACCCTATACAGCGTTTTTGGAGGAGCTATTTGGAAATATATAGGAGGGGCGCCTGGGTGGTTCAGTTGGTTAAGTGACTGCCTTTGGCTCAGGTCGTGATCCCATGGTCCTGGGATTGAGCCCTGCATCGGGCTCCCTGCTCTAGGGGAAGCTTGCTTCTCCTTCTCCCACTCCCCCTGCTTGTGTTCCTGTTCTCTCGCTGTGTCTCTCTCTGTCAGATAAATGAAATCTTTTTAAAAAAAGGAAATATATATGAAAAACATTTAATGTATAGTCTGTTGGGCCTACCAATTCCATATTTAGAAATTTATCCTACACGAGCGCCTGGGTGGCTCAGATGGTTAAGCGTCTGCCTTTGGCTCAGGTCATGACCCCAGGGTCCTGGGATCGAGTCCTGCATCGGGCTCCCTGCTCCTTGGGAGCCTGTTTCTCCCTCTGCTTCTCTCTCTCTGTCTCTCATGAATAAATAAATAAAATCTTAAAAAAAAAAAAAGAAATTTATCCTACACTTACGCTCACACTTATAACAAATGCTGCTTGTACAAGAATTTTCACTGGAACGAACAGAACCTCTAGCTGGAGAACTGCTTGGGTAAATGGAATATTATGTAGCTACTGAAAGGAATTACATGGCTCTATATGTAATATATCCAGTATACATAATGCAAAAAGCAAGGTGCAGAACAGTATGTATACGTCGCCACTTGTGTGTGTGTGTGTGTGTGTGTGTAACTTTTTTAAAGAGATACACACACAAGCTTAAATGTGCTATAGAATTCTCTGAAATGATACACAAGAAACAGTGGTTGATTCTGGGAAGAGGAAATAAATAGCAAGGGAAATAAGAGAAAAACTTCCTTTTGAACATCAATTCTTAAGATCTTTTGAATTTTGTACAGTCATCATTACCCAGATGAAAGAAAAAAAAAATTTAAGGGACAAGGCAATCAACATAAATGTCTTACCCACCAACACTGATTAATCAGCTCTAAGTTTAAGTGGTTGAAGTGGCATTTTTAGAAAGAAATGAAACACAACTCCCACCCCCAACAATATAGGATAAAAGGAATGAAAACAGTTTTGTTCAAAGTCATGAAAAAAAAAATTTTAAGATTTATTTATTTTTATTTTAGGGAGAGAGAGCAGGAGAGAGTGAGCAAGTGGGAAGAGGGACAGAGGGAGAGGTAGGAGAGATTTCATGCAGACTCATGCTGAGCGCAGAGCCAGAGGTGGGCCTCAATCCCATGACCCTGAGATCATGACCTGAGCCGAAACCAAGAGTCAGACGCTTAAATGACTGAACCACCCAGGCTCCCCATGAAAAAAAATTTTAAGAGCAAAGACAAATGACTAGAATAATTCTTTTTTTTTTTTTTTTTGGCCAGTTGTGTCAAATATTCCAAGATTTAGAAAGTCTTTGGGGGCACTTGGGTGGCTCAGTCGGTTAAGTATCTGCCTTTGGCTCGGGTCATGATCCTAGAGTCCTAGGATCGAGGCCCGCATTGGGCTCCCTGCCCAACAAGCAGTCTGCTTCTCCCTCTCCTACTGCCCCTGCTCATGCTCTCTCTCTCTCTCTCTCTCTCTCTCAAATAAATAAATAAAATCTTTTTTTAAAAAAAGAAAGTCTTTCAAGCAGGAGGACAAAACAGTAATAATCCTTGTTTTTAGGAAATGAAAAAATTTTTAAGCATTTTCACATATCTGTGGGTTCTATTTAGATTTAAAACACAGCTTTCAGGTTCTCCCCCACATCAGGCCCTGAGCTGTCACCCCAATATGCATACGTACAAACTGTATTCTAATCCCAGGCACACAGACTTATCAATAATCACAACTTATCAGGAGAGACAGGCAGGGTACAGAGTTGCTGACAACACTTTCACTTTGGCCATTAAGGATATTAGTTTTCCCTTATTGTTTATAGGAAATGTTTCCTGCTAAGGCCAGCCTGACGGCTCTAACCAAAGTATCATAAAGCTGGAGCCCAGACCTCTGTGTTGTCTCCAAGGAAAGCGTGGGAGACCGGTACAGACCCACGCCCAGCGCTGCCAGGCAGACCCGCGTCCCTTTCATCTCTCTGCCATAGAACAGCAGGGGCGAACATGAAAGACGTGGGAAGGCATTTTGTCCTTAAGAGAGCAACAGAAAACACATGACGTGGTTCAGACCCAAAGAGAAAAACTATCTGAGAAATGAATTTTAATTCTCCAGAACCCTTCTGAGAGATTAGCTATAATTATTGGTAAGTCACTGCTGTGAAGTCTATGTGGTCTGTTTTAGCTAAACCTTTTATTGCTGCACATGAGATACTGATATGCGCACGTGGAAAGAAGGCAACAAATTGGTTACAAGGCCTGTCCCCAACCTATGTTTCCAATCTTAGGTCTCATTTGTCCCCAGCATGAACTCCCATTTCCCTGCCTCCTCACCCTTGTTTACCCCGTCCACCTCACAAGATACTGTGAAATGCTTCCTGTTCTTTAAACCCCCGTTCAACTCCAGGCCCCTGCCCAAACCTCCTCGGAGCATCCAAGTCTCATGAGGTGTCTCTGAATACTAAGACAGCTCATACTTTATGTTAAATATATATGGGGCGCCTGGGTGGCTCAGTCGGTTAAGCGTCTGCCTTCGGCTCGGGTCATGGTCCCAGGGTCCCGAGATCGAGCCCCACATCGGGCTCTGCACTTAGCGGGAAGCCTGCTTCTCCCTCCCCCACTCCCACTGCTTGTGTTCCCTCTCTCGCTGTGTCTCTCCCTGTCAAATAAATAAATAAAAATCTTTAAAAAAATAAAATAAAAACAATTAACCCTGACAGGCAATCGAACATAACGGTCCTAAAATAAATAAATAAATCTTAAAAAGAAGAAATACAAAAATGAGAAACTGAAGGTATACCCAAATCAAGATATCCTTAAAATTGTTTGTTAACCTCTCTAAGCCCTCATTAGAAGGCCCAAATTTAGGAACTACTACTCATCAGTTCATTCACTTTGTTCATCAAGTATTTACTAAGAGTCAGTTATGTGCCAAGCCCTGGAGAAAAAATGAACAAGATCCCACCTCCAGGGCACCTGGGTGGCTCAGTCGTTGGGCGTCTGCCTTCGGCTCAGGTCATGATCCCAGGGTCCTAGGATCGAGTCCCGCATCGGGCTCCACGCTCAGCAGGAAGCCTGCTTCTCCCTCCCCCACTCCCCCTGCTTGTGTTCCTGCTCTCGCTGTCTCTGTCAAGTAAATAAAAAAATCTTTTAAAAAACAAAAGACCCCCACCTCCATAAGGATCTAAAGTATGAACAGGATCCGTGAAATCTAGGTGTAGCCTAAGTAGAGTCTAAATTGTAAAAAGAACCCACAATTAACTAATAAATAATTCTAGTGGCAGAAGACTTTAGTGGACGGTTTTCCAGAACATTTTTGTGATGATGTTTTCTAGCATATGGTAAAACTATGATTATGAAGAATATTTTGTGAATGCAATTGTTTAAATTTCTGGTGACATGAGTACACATCCTAGATTCCTAGGTTTTTTTCTTTTTTTGTTTTTTACTTTTTTAAGTAAAGCAAGTAATTTATTTTTAATATAAACACTTCCCCGGGACACCTGGGTGGCTCAGTCAGTTAAGCATCTGCCTTTGGCTCAGGTCACGATCCCAGGGTCCTGGGCCTGAGTCCTGTATCGGGCTCCCTGCTCAATGGGGAGCCTGCTTCTCCCTCTGCCTGCCACTCCCCCTCCTTGTGCTCTCTCTCTCTCTGACAAATAAATAAATAAAATCTTTAGTATATATATATATATATAAACATTTCCCCTTGACTGAGTACCATATAGTGCTTTTATATAAATTATACATATGTTTTTATATGTATACACAAATATAAATATTTTATATATATGTAGCAATTCATCTTTCTTCAATGACTAAGGATTTTGCCAGGCCTCAGTCACAGTTCTAGACATAAGTCTCACTATACACTCTGCCCACGATGCTACATCTGAAATAAGAAATACAAAACTGAGGGGCACCTGGGTGGCTCAGTCATTAGACGTCTGCCTTCAGCTCAGGTCACGATCCCAGGGTCCTGGGATCGAGCCCCGCATCGGGCTCCCTGCTCCACGGGAAGCCTGCTTCTCCCTCTCCCACTCCCCCTGCTTGTGTTCCCT
>NW_027397720.1:0-2859 GCF_003265705.2 Callorhinus ursinus
GTTCCCTCTCTCGCTGTGTCTCTCTCTGTCAAATAAATAAATAAAATCTTTAAAAAAAAAAAAAGAGTTGGAGGCTTAACCAACTGAGCCACCCAGGAACCCCATCACTTGTTTATTTTTCACTGTGTTGTTTGTGGGCAAACTTTTTAGAACCAGACCCTAGAGGAGCATTTAAAACGTGCCACAGTCAGACACCCAGAAAGACACTGATGGTTGCCTATATTCACAATCATGCCTCCATCATATTCCTAGCTAATAGAAGCTTGATTTTATCCAGGTGATACATGGCTCTTGGCTTCAGAGAAGCCTAGACCCTTCCCCAATCATGAATGACTTATTCATATTCTTATTTCCCTCACAAAAATTAGTTTAGACATAAGCCTGTTACATGATGATAACCAATAAGACATGAAAGGAAGACTGCCAAAAAAGAAAGGAGGATTTCTGGGAGCTTTTCCACTGGTAGAAAGAGACAGCCCCTCTTCATCCAGTTAGAGTTAACATCTGCTTGTGAGGATGAGGAATATGAAGCTGAAGCAGCCATCCTGGACTGTGAAGAAAACAACCAAAGCCATACTCAGGCCAGCCAACTCACTGAGTATAGAAGAAAATGAGTCTTTGATATCACATTTGACTCTGAGCCACTGAATTAACCAACCTCAGAACCACAGTAGACTTATTTTTGTTTGAGAGGATATATAGTTCGTATTGTTTAACTCAGCTGAGGCAGAATTTCTTATTAATATCCCAAAATAGAGACCCAGTTTAAAGCCAGAGTCATTGGGCGCCTGGGTGGCTCAGTCAGTTAAGCATCTGCCTTTGGCTCAGGTCATGATTCCCGGGTCCTGGGATCGAGCCCCACCTCTGGCTCCCTGCTCAGTGGGGAGTCTGCTTCTCCCTCTGCCTGCCACTCCCCCTGCTTGTGCTCTCTCTCTCTCTCTCTGACAAATAAATAAAATCTTAAAAAATACATTAAAAAAAGAAACAGAGTCATCAGTGACTCTTTCTCATGACCTAATCCATTACTACATATTGTCAAGCCTTTTCAGATTCTCTCACCCATCTCTCGCTCCCCTTATACATCTCACTGCCAATCCAGACTTGTAGAACATTTCACTTCTGGATTATTCACTAATGTAGCTTCTTAGCTCATCTCCAGTATCCAGTTCCCTTGGTTTAATATTTCATATATGATGGCCTCCCGTGGCAAACATTTGGAGGTTCCCAATTTTGCCCAGTGAATGTTGGCTCAATTCTTCACTTAGTTTTCAAAAGTCTTAGTTGGAATTTTTGAGCGCATGGTTAACTAGCCCAACTTCATTTCAGGCAGACTCATGCCCTCCTGAGCAGCACGTGTGGTACATTTCCAAATGCCACTGCTGGACATGGCCTCCGCATAGCTGGCCAGCCCCACAGTGTCTCCAAAGCTCATGCACTATAGGCGGTTCGCCCCAGGAGAAGTCCAGCCCCCCTCACATTTCAGCTGCTGTCAGTGGTCTGTTTCCTTCTAGAATGTCTTCACCATTTAGACTTCTTGCACTTACTTTCTCTCTCATTTCTTTCACCTTAACTTCTTCTTTTTTCTCTTTTAAGGACTTCTTAAAAGTTTTTTTTCTTTATTTTGACACTTAAAAAAAGGAAACTATTTTCATTCTCAAATCCCTAACTTTATTTTTAACATATTTTATAGCCTTCTCATTTTCATACTTATCTTTTTATTTCAGTAGTTGTAGCTTTTCACATCTTTTATTTTGAATCTTTTATTTCACCTCTCATTTTCAATCTCACTCTTTTACCTGTTTTAAACTTTCAGCTTTTAGTCGTACGATTTTTTTCAATTTTTTCTTAGATGACTTTTTTTTTTTAAGATTTTATTTATTTATTTGACAGAGAGACACAGCGAGAGAAGGAACACAAGCAGGGGGGTTGGAGAGGGAGAAGCAGGCTTCCCGCCGAGCAGGGAGCCTGATGTGGGGCTCGATCCCAGGACCCTGGGACCATGACCCAAGCCGAAGGCAAACACTTATCAACTGAGCCACCCGGGTGCCCCAGATGACTCTTTTTTTAATTACATTTTTTTATTCTCAGTTCTCTACATAGTCTTTTTGCTTACAATAAATCTTCAGAAGTAAGGTTCCACTTGGATGGGTGCTACCATTTTTTTTTAAGTAACTCTGTACCCAACATGGGGCTTGAACTCATGACCCCAAGATCAAGCGCTGCATGCTCTACTGACTGAGCCAGCCCAGTGTCCCTAGAGGGTTCTTCATTTTAATTCCTTGAACCTTTTACCTCTACCTATTTTTACTTTTTTCTCCCCTTTCCCTTTTCTTATTTTTCTTACGTATAGTTGGTTTTTCTTATGTCTACCCAGACACATGACTAGAGCAATGTGATTAGAAAAGGTCCACATGAGGGGCACCTGGGTGGCTCAGTCAGCGAAGTATCTGACTTCAGCTCAGGTCATGATAACGGGATCCTGGGATTGAGCCCCATGTTGAGCCCCACATCAGGCTCCACGCTCTGTGGGGAGTCTGCTTCTCCCTCTCCCTCACCCTCTGCCCCTCTCCCTGCTCATGCTCTCTCTCAAATAATAAAATCTTTTTTAAAAAAAAAGAAAAAGATGGGGCACCTGGGTGGCTCAGTCCTTAAGTGTCTGCCTTCGGCTCAGGTCATGGTCCCAGGGTCCTGGGATCGAGTCCCGCATCGGGCTCCCTGCTCCGCGGGAAGACTGCTTCTCCCTCTCCCACTCCCCCTGCTTGTGTTCCCTCTCCCACTGTCTCTCTCTCTGTCAAATAAATAAATAAAATCTTTAAAAAAAAAAGGAAAGAAAGAAAAAGCATTATTTAAAAAAAAAAA
>NW_027397720.1:2959-19227 GCF_003265705.2 Callorhinus ursinus
AAAAAAGGGGGGGGCGCCTGGGTAGCTCAGATGGTTAATCGTCTGCCTTCGGCTCAGGTCATGATCTCTGAGTCCTGGGATCGAGCCCCATATCAGGCTCCCAGCTCAGCGGAGAGTCTGCTTCTCCCTCTCTCCCCGCTTGTGCTGTCTCTCTCTCTCTCTCCCTCTCAAATGAATAAGTAAAATCTTAAAAAAAAAAAAAGAAGAAGAAGAAGAAGAAAAGAAAAGGTGCCCACCACAAAAAGGGGAGATGAGAGTTCTCTGCTCCTCAACCCATAGTTTCTACACATCTTGTGCACCAGCCTACCTTGTATTTCCACATTGGTTCACCTTCCTTCCCTAGCAGGCCCTTGTGATTTTCTTTTTTTCTTTAAATACTTTATTTATTTATTTATTTGACAGAGTGTCCATTTCCCAAAACAGACACTATCATCCAACTGTCCAACAAAATTTGTTGAGGATCTTTTATGTTCTAGGCACTGGGGATACAGAATTAACTAAACAGATGTGGTTTCTGCTCTTCTGACATCTTTATCTTGGCAGAGAAAGAGAGACAGTAAACAACACATGAATAAAATAAGTGCTTTGAAGAAAAGAAAACAAGATATTGTGCCTTTAAAGGGGATGATGAGAGAGGTCAAAGTAGATTCTCTCAGAAAGTGACATTGGAGGTAAGACATGAGTTAAACGACTCAACCAAGCATGTGAATATCTAAAGGGGGGCAGAAAGTAGCCGTAAAAGCAAGTGCAAGGAGCCTAAGGTGAGAACAAGCTTGTCTTGCTGGAAGAACAAAAAGACCAGTATGACTAGAACCTGGTGAGCAAGGCGGAGAGTGGAGAAAGATGAGACTAGGCTCAACCCCCCATAAGGCTGTAAGAACAAGACCCGCAGGGTGGTGAGATCCTCTCCCATCAGAACAAGTGTGGGCCCCTTGTAGGCCCCTACAAGGAGGAGCTCTCTCCACAGAGCTGAACCTGCCCCATCTTGTTCAGCCTGACATTACCCAGGGATCCTCACTCATGTGGGACTACTAGTCCCACAAATGAGCACAAACTGGCATTATCCTTAGATCTGGTCATTTAGGATGCCTGAAAGATAAATCCCTAAAACTGGCCTTTTAAAGACGCTGGATATAAATGTTTAGTAACATTTAGTATGATACTAAATTTCATGGAAATTTTTTTTTCTCAGAGCTCTTAACGTATTTGGAGAAGTAAAACCTGGAATATTGGAAAAGATTGTTTTGAAATTTGAGAGTTTGATCAGTATACAGTATTCAAACTGAATAATATTTGAAAGCTGACATTGCCACTTTCGTGTTCGGGGTCTTAACCACCCTTGTCCCAGTAAAGGAACCTTAGGAATCAAGAACCACATTATACACAGTGAACAAATGTAAACACATGCAGTCATTGGCCTTATTACGTACCTCAGGACAGACAGAAGCCACTATTCCCTGCCAGCAGGTGGCTTCCTCCAGACTGGGCCAGCCAAGCCAAGTCCCTCACAGGGTGTGAGATGGAGCAGGATGTGCAGGCATTCATGGCCAGGCTACCTCCACTGGAATGTACCCACTGGTAACTCAGCGAAAGAAAGATTCCCAGCCTTGGGCGCCTGGGTGGCTCAGTTGGTTAAGCGACTGCCTTCGGCTCAGGTCATGATCCTGGAGTCCCGGGATCGAGTCCCGCATCGGGCTCCCTGCTCAGCAGGGAGTCTGCTTCTCCCTCTGACCCTACCCCCTCTCATGTGCTCTCTCTCTCTCTCATTCTCGCTCTCTCAAATAAATAAATAAAATCTTAAAAAAAAAAAAAAAAGATTCCCAGCCTTGTCTTGGGAAGGGTAAGTTGGGCAAAAATGAGAGTAGCCTGAGGATCTGGTCCTTCCATTAGGAAATGGCTGGCACAGATGCTCCTCTCTGATTCTGGGTGACAGGATAAACACAGGAGAAAAGCTTTTTGACCCAGGTCTAAGCAATAATTTTTTTGAGTATGTTACTAAAAGCACAAGCAACAAAATAAAAAATAAACAAGTGGAACTACATCAAACTAAAAACCTTCTGCCCAGCAAAAGAAACAGTCAACAAAATGAGAAGACAACCTACAGAATGGGAAAGAATACTTGCAAATCATATATCTGATAAGGGGATTAGTATCATAAAACCCAATAGCAAAAAAAAATCCAATTAAAAATGGGCAAAGGACATGAATAGACATTTTTCCAAGGAAGATATGTGAATGGTTGATAGATACCTGAAAAGGTACTTGACATCACTAATTATTAGGGAAATGCAAATCATAATCACAGTAAGAATTCACCTTACACCTGTCAGAATGGCCATTACTAAAAAGACAAGAGGTAACAACATTGGTGAGGATGTAGAGAAAAGGAGCCCCCTGTGCACTGTTGTTGGGATTGTAAATTGAAAGAAGCTCTATGGAAAACAGTATGAAGGATCCTCAAAACACTAAGAAGTAGAACTACCTTCTGATCCAGGACTTCCACTTTTCCATTTGCTTATGTCAAAGAGATATCTGCACTCCCATGTCCACTCCAGCATTCTTTACAATATCCAAGACATGGAAACAACTTCTGTCTGTCAACTGATGAATGGATAAAGAAAATGTTGTGTCCATATACAATGGGATATTATTCAGCCATACAAATGAGGGAAATCCTGCCATTTGTAACAACATGGATGGACGTTGAGGGCACTATGCTAAGTGCAATAACTCAGACAGCGAAAGACAAATACTGTATGATCTCACTTATAAATCAAACTCATAAAAAAAAGAGATCAGATGTGTGGTTACCAGACGGAGAAGGGAGAGGGAGGGGATGTTATAGGAAGGTAGTCTTCCAGTTATAAGATAAATAAATACTGGGTATGGGGGCACCTGGGTGGCTCAGTCGGTTAAGCCTCTGCCTTAAGCTCAGGTCATGATCCCAGGGTCCTGGGGTCGAGCCCCACCTAGGGCTCCCTGCCCACTGCCCCTACCCCTGCTCATGCTCTCTCTCTCTCAAATGCATACATACACACATACATACTGGTATTATTATACAACATGATGACTATAATTAATATAGCCATACAATATATTTGAAAGTTGTTAAGAGAGTAAACCTTAAGAGTTCTCATCACAAGGAAAAAAAACTTTTTCTTCCTTTTTGTTTTGTATCCATTGGAGTTGATGGATGTTAACTAAACTCATTGTGGTCATCACTTCACAATATATGGAAGTCGGGTCATTGTGACGTACACCTTAAACTTACACAATGCTGTATGTCAACTATACATCAATAAAACAAAATAAAAAATAATTACATGCACAGAAATCAGTGGCATTCCTATACACCAACAACAAGACAGAAGAGAGACAAATCAAGGAGTCTATCCCATTTACAATTGCACCCAAAACCATTAGATACCTAGGAATAAATCTAACCAAAGAGGCAAAGGATCTGTACTCAGAAAACTATAAAATACTCATGAAAGAAATTGAAGAAGACACAAAGAAATGGAAAAACGTTCCATGCTCATGGATTGGGAGAATCAACATTGTGAAGATGTCAATGCTACCTAGAGCAATCTACACATTCAATGCAATCCCCATCAAAATACCATCCACTTTTTTCAAAGAAATGGAACAAATAATCCTAAAATTTGTATGGAACCAGAAGAGACCCAGAATAGCCAGAGGAATACTGAAAAAGAAAAGCAAAGCTGGCGGCATCACAATTCCGGACTTCCAGCTCTATTACAAAGCTGTCATCATCAAGACAGTATGGTACTGGCACAAAAACAGACACATAGATCAATGGAACAGAATCGAGAGCCCAGAAATGGACCCTCAACTCTATGGTCAACTTATTTTTGACAAAGCAGGAAAGAATGTCCAATGGCAAAAAGACAGTCTCTTCAACAAATGGTGTTGGGAAAATTGGACAGCCACATGCAGAAGAATGAAACTGGACCATTTCCTTACACCACACACAAAAATAGACTCCAAATGGTTGAAAGACCTAAACGTGAGACAGGAGTCCATCCAAATCCTAAAGGAGAACACAGGTAGCAACCTTTTCGACCTTAGCCGCAGCAACTTCTTCCTAGAAACATCGCCAAAGGCAAGGGAAGCCAGGGCAAAAATGAACTATTGGGATTTCATCAAGATAAAAAGCTTTTGCACAGCAAAAGAAACAGTCCACAAAACCAAAAGACAACCGACAGAATGGGAGAAAATATTTGCAAATGACATATCAGATAAAGGGCTAGTATCCAAAATCTATAAAGAACTTATCAAACTCAACACCCAAAGAACAAATAATCCAATCAAGAAATGGGCAGAAGACATGAACAGACATTTCTCCAAAGAACACATCCAAATGGCCAACAGGCACATGAAAAAGTGCTCAACATCGCTCGACATCAGGGAAATCCAAATCAAAACCTCAATGAGATACCACCTCACACCCGTCAGAATGGCTAAAATTAACAAGTCAGGGAACGACAGATGTTGGCGGGAATGTGGAGAAAGGGGAACCCTCCTACACTGTTGGTGGGAATGCAAACTGGTGCAACCACTCTGGAAAACAGTATGGAGGTTCCTCAAACAGTTGAAATTAGAGCTACCGTTCGATCCAGCAATTGCACTACTGGGTATTTACCCCAAAGATACAAATGTAGGGACCCGAAGGGGTACGTGTACCCCAATGTTTATAGCAGCAATGTCCACAATAGCCAAACTGTGGAAAGAGCCAAGATGCCCATCGACAGATGAATGGATAAAGAAGATGTGGTATATATACACAATGGAATATTATGCAGCCATCAAAAGGAATGAGATCTTGCCATTTGCAACGACGTGGATGGAACTGGAGGGTGTTATGCTGAGTGAAATAAGTCAATCAGAGAAAGACATGTATCATATGACCTCACTGATATGAGGAATTCTTAATCTCAGGAAACAAACTGAGGGTTGTTGGAGTGGTTGGGGGTGGGAGGGATGAGGTGGCTGGGTGATAGACATTGGGGAGGGTATGTGCTACGGTGAGCGCTGTGAATTGTGTAAGACTGTTGAATCACAGATCTGTACTTCTGAAACAAATAACGCAACATATTTTAAGAAAAAAGAAAAAGAAGAAGATAACAGGAGAGGAAGAAAAGGGGAGTATGTCAGAGGGGGAGACGAACCATGAGAGATGATGGACTCTGAAAAACAAACTGAGGGTTCTAGAGGGGAGGGGGGTGGGGGGATGGGTTAGCCTGGTGATGGGTATTGAGGAGGGCACGTTCTGCATGGAGCACTGGGTGTTATGAACAAACAATGAATCGTGGAACACTGCACCAAAAACTAATGATGTAATATATGGTGATTAACATAACAATAAAAAATTTAAAAAAATAATAATTACATACAAGAAAAAAGAAGATGAGGAAGGAAGGAGGGAGAGAAGAAAGGAAAGAAGTCAGGAAGGGAATAAAGGAAAGAAAAGAAATAAACCTTTACCAAATAGCCAGTACTGTGCTAGGTGCTTTCACAAACATTAGTTCTAAATTACCTGCCTGTAAAGTCAGAAATAGTCTCCCTGACGTTAATCAGAAGCATGGCCAGATTTTTTAAGCCCTAAAGCTTTGAACATGAATTAATTTGTCCTCTAAATCCAGGTCTCTCTCAAACAAATGATGTTAATGCCCAAGGGGGTTATGAAATCAAGATCTGTGTGTGCATTTAAATTTCTCATCCTGCCTCAATTTCAAAATAGATGTCCAAATATCTAGCCTAAATCCGCTTAAAGGGAGATAGATGCTTTTTCTCTAACTTTCTCTTTCCTGTGCATGGGACTGGGCAGGAGGACAGATACCAAAGCCCCAATGAATGCCTGCTATGTGACATAAAGAGCTGCAATCTTAGGAGCTTCCATGCCTATGTTGTTTATGTACTCCGCGTTTGTATCCAGTGAGAACTAGTCAAAGGAACTAGACGTGTTTGCCTTTTGAAAAAGGTGGACATGAGGGCACCTGGGTGGCTCAGTTGGTTAAGCAACTGCCTTCGGCTCAGGTCATGATCCTGGAGTCCCGGGATCGAGTCCCACATCGGGCTCCCTGCTCAGCAGGGGGTCTGCTTCTCCCTCTGACGCTCTTCCCTCTCGTGGTCTCTGGCTCTCGTTCTCTCTCTCTCAAATAAATAAAATCTTAAAAAAAAAAAAAAAAGAAAAAGGTGGACATGACTGATGTCTTCAGATGTTTGAAAGACTGAGTTCTGCAGAGAGATCGGCTTTACTCTGTACATCAGGCAGACAGGGCTAGGATCTAGAGGTGGCAGGGAAGCCGTCCATCAGTTAGAACTCTTCCACAATGGGATGGGCTGCCTGCTGAGACAGTGTGTGCCATCCACGGGAAGTATTCATGCAGAAGCTAGAAGAACATCTGTCAGGGATGCCATAATTAGGATTTCCACCTAAATTGGAAAGATGAACTAAACCAGCGGTTCCCAAATATCTATCCAGCTATAACAGTTTCTACTGATCTGAGACAAAATGATTTAAAAAAAAAAAAAAGCAAAGTCATGAATTTTCTAGAGCTCACTTTATTGAATTTAAAGGATTGCCCTTCGGGGTGCCTGGCTGGCTCAATCTTTGGAGCATGTGACTCTTAATCTCAGGGTTGTAAATTTGAGCGCCATGTTGGGTATACAGATTATTTAAAAATAAAAATCTTTTGGGGTACCTGGATGGCTCAGTCAGTTGAGTGTCTGAGTCTTGATCTAGGCTCAGTTCTTGATCTCAGGGTTGTGGGTTCAAGCCCTGCATTGGGCTCCACATTAAAAAAATAAGAAGAATAAGAAATAAGAAATAAAAATCTTTTAGGGGTGCCTGAGTGGCTCAGTCGTTAAGCGTCTGCCTTCAGCTTAGGTCATGATCCCAGGGTCCTGGGATCCAGCCCTGCGTCGGGCTCCCTGCTCCGCAGGAAGCCTGTTTCTCCCTCTCCCACTTTCCCTGCTAGTGTTCCCTCTCTCGCTGTCTCTCTCTGTCAAATAAATAAAATCTTAAAAAAAAAAAAAAGAAAGAAAGAACAGTCATAGGAGATGATAGCTGCTGCTTTGTTTTTTAGTGACATGGCAAAAGTGAAAATAGCATCACTATGCTGCCTACCCTCCAATCTTTCATCTGTGTTAATAGCTCGTAGAATTCAAAAGTCAGAAGACTATTAGACTACATGAACTCAAAGGTCACCTAGTTGTTCAAACCAAAACCTTGGGGTATGGTCATCTCAAAACCTCGAGTCTTCTTCCTTCTACCCCCACATCCATGACATATGAGTCTGTCACATCGACTCTATGTTCACAACCTATCCCCAAAGTGTCCCTTCTATCCTGCAAGATGCCCCTCGCCCAAGCCCCCCAGCATCCCTCCCACCAGCACCGCTGCAGCAGGGTCCTAACCAGCCTCCCCAGTCCCACTCTTTGCCATCACTTCAATTCATTCTCCACTCAGCAACCAGAACAATTAAAACTGTCTGTAGGTCATGACCTCCTCCTTAAAGCCCTCAAGAGGTTTCACATTCCACCTGGAATAAAATCCAAATTCCTTGCCATGAGAGAAGACCCTAGAAGATCTTGCCCTGCCTCTCCAGCCTCAATCTGTCCCTTTGTCCATACAGACAGACTTTCAGCCCTTCCCACAAACCCATCTGGCTTCGGCTTTAGGACTTTAGGCAACTTTAGGCACTTGCTCTTCCTGCTGGTTTGAATACTCTTCCCCAGGACCTTGCAGGGCTCATTCCTCCTCCTCACCATCCAGCCCTCAAATGTCACCCCCTTTAAAGGTCTTCCAGGACCACCCGATACAGCAACCCTTCTCCTGGCCCAGCACCTCTTTAGCAAATGCCTGTTTTGCTTTCTTGTGACATATATTTATAGTTTAAATTGCTCTGTCCACTCATTCATAGGTTTATTGCCTGTTTGCAATTCTAGAAAGAAAGCTTCCCTAGGGCACAAGCCACATCTGCGTCTTCATTTCTGTATTCCCAGCGAAGGGAGCAGTCCCTGGCAGTTGAATGAATGAATGAAAACCTTCCAAGTCTAAGATTCCAGGACCTGTTTTCTCTTCCAGAATATCCTTCTATGAACAAATACACTTAAAGAAAGCATCATTTATTTAAAAAAAAAAAAAAAAAGCAATGTGATCTCTAGCTCTGGTCCAAAACAAAATATATTATTTGAAATAATATTGTTTCTATTTTGGTTTGTTTTGTTTCATAGAGAAATAGGGATCATGGTAGCTTTTGCCTCTTGAGAGCAAGTCGAAGCAAATGCTCAAACAGAAGGCAAACGTAAAAGAGAGGTTCTCAAAAACGCTGATGTCTTGGAGTATACTCAGAGATGGCCTGAGAAATGTAGTAATGATGAGAATACTTACAACACTAGCTAGCACCTAGATTATTTAGTACAAAGCACTCATCTGAGCACCGTGTGTCTGTTAACTGGCTTAATGTTCCCCACAACCCTACAAGGAAAATACTATTATTAGTCTTCAAGTCAGCTACAGAAAAAAAAAAAAAAAACTCAAGGCTCTGATATTGTTTCTCACACTCACTAACTTTCATTGGTTGATTCGGAGCGCTTTCAGATTTTTTTTCTTTCCAGCTTCTCTCCACATGATTTTTAGAAAGTGCAGAGAGGGGGCATCTTTATTCCTTTCTCATGCAAAGATTAATTCCTATAATTTTCCATAACAGGATGTGAATCTTTAACTTTTGGGAGACAAGTTATGCAAATAAGCACACCAAAAAGAATGTACAAGATAGGGCGCAATAATAGCCACTGGAAAATGGACCAAAGATTCCCTTTAGGTTTTCTATTAGGGCAGCAATCTGCCAGGAAGCAGCCTCTTCGATGTGCGGAGGGTCAGGGCTTTGTCAGGAAGAGTTGCACAGCTGCTCCTGATCCGGCTCCAAGAGCTTCCTCTAATTGCCTCTCTCCTGCCCCCATTCATTAACATATGTCCCTCCACATGACAGAGGGAAAAAAACACTCCCTTTGGAAATGGGCCACTCCACTCACAAGGACGGCCTTTAGAATCCTGCCCGGATAACACTTCTGTGGTAGTAAGCAACAATATGGCTGGCTAGCACCTTTTCATTCACAGCACCACTGACATATGTCTACATGGAAAAAAAAAACAAAAAACAATATTCCCAGATCCAGTGGCTCATTTGATAGGAGCGACACCTGAAGCAAGATGAGAAGGGGGCAGGGGACATGTACTCAGGGGGCACAAAAGAGGCATTTCTTCATTTACTTAGGTAACATTAACCTTAGGAGAACCTCATCCAAAACCTAAAAAGCTCTGGGTTGGCCTGGGACACTTCCACCCAGAGGGCCACAGCTACTGAGTGGAGGGTGCTGACATGTCCTGTTGTCCTAAAAGTAATGAGGACAGAAGACACAGCTTGGTCTCTGAGTCCAGGCTGAATATGAGAGTTTAAGAACCAGGTTTCAAATCAATTTCTAAATGGCCAGATTTAATGTATTGGCACTTAGAGCCAAGAAACACATTCCTTTTTATAGAACCCATTTGTGTTCCAGAAAGACTCTACACATCAGTTTCAAATTACTGACTGGCTTTTGCTTCTCAGGATTCAACGTATCATTTTTAAGCTGAGCTCTGTCTTCTTTCAAGGCAAGCTGTACATTTATTTTAAAAAGTAAATGATTGGGTGCCTGGGTGGCTCAGTTGGTTAAGCAACTGCCTTCAGCTCAGGTCATGATCCTGGAGTCCCAGGATCAAGTCCCACATCGGGCTCCCTGCTCAGCGGGGAGTCGGCTTCTCCCTCTGGCCCTCCCCCTTCTCATGCTCTCTCTCTCCCTCATTCTCTCTCTCAAATAAATAAATAAAATCTTTAAAAAAAATAAAAAAGTAAATGATTAATGGTTGTACAAGAATGCAAATGTACTTAGTGCCATTGAATTACATACACTTGGAAATGGGTAACAAACAGGTCAGTTTTATGTTACCACAATTTTTAAAAATGCACAAGAAGAAAAAGTAAGTGGAGATATATTTGAAAGTTTCATCTTTAAAAAAAAGAAAAGGAAGTTTCATCTTTAATGATATAGTGGACAACAATGATATTACCAAAAGCAGTTTTCTTATATTTCAATATTAAAATTGAACAAAACAACAAACAAAGAAGAGAGTTAGTAAAACTAATGTGAAATATTTTGTTTTCATGCCTAATGTTGGCATGAGAACCCACAATTTTTAGTAGCACAAAGTGAAGGCATTTTTCAGTGAAGGCGGGGCTGAAATACTGAATAAATCTAAAGGTCTTTTAACAAATCAAAGATCAGGCACCTGGGTAGCTCAGTCCTTAAGCGTCTGCCTTCGGCTCAGGTCATGCTGGGATGGAGCCCTGCATCGGGCCCCACATCAGGCTCCCTGCTCTGCGGGAAGCCTGCTTCTCCTCCCCCTCCCCCTCCCCCTGCTTGTGTTCCCTCTCTCTCTGTGTTTCTCTCTGTTAAATAAATAAATAAAATCTTAAAAAAAAATCAAAGCTCAAATAAAAAATCAAATCTCTTAGAATCCTGGCGATTTTAGTTGTCTAAAATGATAGGAAATACTGTTTCAATTAAATTCTGAATCATTTTGCAAAAATCCCTTTGAAAGTTGTCAGATTTGCTTGGTATCATCAATGGAACAAAACATTGTCTAGAAATAAATCCAAATTTACTCAGGAATTTAGTATACAATAAAGGTGGATTTCAAATAAGCAAGAAAAGGTAAATTAGTTAATAAATAATATTGTGTCAGCTGAGTAGCCACCTGAAAAAAATTAAAAATAAGAAATAAGAGATCCCTACCTTATTTACACACCAAAACGAATGCTAACTGAATCAAAGATTTCATGTAAACACACACACACATACAAAAGTATGAGAAGAAAACATGGAGGAATTTTTTAAATAATCTCAGAGTTGGGGAAGGTTTAGTAGGAGACAACATACAAAAGCCGTAAAAGAATATATCAATGAAATTAAGAAATGAGAAAATATGAGGAAATATTTGCAACAAACATCACAGACAGTAAACTAATAAATCATTAACATATGAAGAATACCTAAAATCATTAAGAAAAAGACCAATCACCAAAAATAGGTAAAAGAGTAGAGCACTTGGCTGGCTCACTCCAAGGAGAATGCAACTCTTTTTTTTTTTTTTAAAGCTTTTTATTTATTTATTTGACAGAGAGAGAGACAGCGAGAGAACAGGAACACAAGCAGGGGGAGAGGGAGAGGGAGAAGCAGGCTCTCTGTTGAGCAGGGAGTCCGATGCGGGGCTCGATCCCAGGACCCTGGGATCATGACCTGAGCCGAAGGCAGACGCTTAATGACTGAGCCACCCAGGCGCCCCGAGCATGCAACTCTTGATCTCAGGGTTGTTTGGGCCCCATGTTGGGTGTAGAGACTGCTTAGAAATAAAATCTTTTTTTTAAATAGTTGTTATTATTATTATTATTTATTTATTTGACAGAGAGAGAGAAAGAGCACAAGCAGGCAGAGCGGCAGGCAGAGGGAGAGGGAGAAGCAGGCTCCCCGCTGAGGACAGAACCCGATGTGGGGACTCGATCCCAGGACCCTGAGATCATGACCTGAGCCGAAGGCACATGCTTAACCGACTGAGTCACCCAGGCACCCTAGAAATAAAATCTTAAAAAAAAAAAATAGGTAAAAGGGTAAGCAGTTCATATAAAAGAAGTACAAAAGTTTTTTATACATATTTAAAAATGTTCAGTTTACTTATAATAATTAAAACTATAATGAGATAGCATTATCACTTTCATATTAGCAAGTACCAATAATCTGATGACACAGTGTTGGTGAGAAAATGAGCCAACTAGCACTTGTATATACTGTTGGTGACAATAAAATTTATACAGTGGGTTTTTTTTAAAGATTTTATTTATTTATTCATGAGAGAGAGAGAGAGAAGCAGAGGCAGAGGGAGAAGGAGGCTCCCCACTGAGCAGGAAGCCCAACGCGGGACTCGATCCCAGGATGCCGGGATCGTGACCTGAGCCAAAGGCAGATGCTTAACCATCTGAGCCACCCAGGCACCCTATACAGCGTTTTTGGAGGAGCTATTTGGAAATATATAGGAGGGGCGCCTGGGTGGTTCAGTTGGTTAAGTGACTGCCTTTGGCTCAGGTCGTGATCCCATGGTCCTGGGACTGAGCCCTGCATCGGGCTCCCTGCTCTAGGGGAAGCTTGCTTCTCCCTCTCCCACTCCTCCTGCTTGTGTTCCTGTTCTCTCGCTGTGTCTCTCTCTGTCAGATAAATGAAATCTTTTTAAAAAAAGGAAATATATATGAAAAACATTTAATGTATAGTCTGTTGGGCCTACCAATTCCATATTTAGAAATTTATCCTACACGAGCGCCTGGGTGGCTCAGATGGTTAAGCGTCTGCCTTTGGCTCAGGTCATGACCCCAGGGTCCTGGGATCGAGTCCTGCATCGGGCTCCCTGCTCCTTGGGAGCCTGTTTCTCCCTCTGCTTCTCTCTCTCTGTCTCTCATGAATAAATAAATAAAATCTTAAAAAAAAAAAAAGAAATTTATCCTACACTTATGCTCACACTTATAACAAATGCTGCTTGTACAAGAATTTTCACTGGAACGAACAGAACCTCTAGCTGGAGAACTGCTTGGGTAAATGGAATATTATGTAGCTACTGAAAGGAATTACATGGCTCTATATGTAATATATCCAGTATACATAATGCAAAAACCAAGGTGCAGAACAGTATGTATACGTCGCCACTTGTGTGTGTGTGTGTGTGTGTGTGTGTAACTTTTTTAAAGAGATACACACACAAGCTTAAATGTGCTATAGAATTCTCTGAAATGATACACAAGAAACAGTGGTTGATTCTGGGAAGAGGAAATAAATAGCAAGGGAAATAAGAGAAAAACTTCCTTTTGAACATCAATTCTTAAGATCTTTTGAATTTTATACAGTCATCATTACCCAGATGAAAGAAAAAAAAAATTTAAGGGACAAGGCAATCAACATAAATGTCTTACCCACCAACACTGATTAATCAGCTCTAAGTTTAAGTGGTTGAAGTGGCATTTTTAGAAAGAAATGAAACACAACTCCCACCCCCAACAATATAGGATAAAAGGAATGAAAACAGTTTCATTCAAAGTCATGAAAAAAAAAATTTTAAGATTTATTTATTTTTATTTTAGGGAGAGAGAGCAGGAGAGAGTGAGCAAGTGGGAAGAGGGACAGAGGGAGAGGTAGGAGAGATTTCATGCAGACTCATGCTGAGCGCAGAGCCAGAGGTGGGCCTCAATCCCATGACCCTGAGATCATGACCTGAGCCGAAACCAAGAGTCAGACGCTTAAATGACTGAACCACCCAGGCTCCCCATGAAAAAAAATTTTAAGAGCAAAGACAAATGACTAGAATAATTCTTTTTTTTTTTTTTTTTGGCCAGTTGTGTCAAATATTCCAAGATTTAGAAAGTCTTTGGGGGCACTTGGGTGGCTCAGTCGGTTAAGTATCTGCCTTTGGCTCGGGTCATGATCCTAGAGTCCCAGGATCGAGGCCCGCATTGGGCTCCCTGCTCAACAAGCAGTCTGCTTCTCCCTCTCCTACTGCCCCTGCTCATGCTCTCTCTCTCTCTCTCTCTCTCTCAAATAAATAAATAAAATCTTTTTTTAAAAAAAGAAAGTCTTTCAAGCAGGAGGACAAAACAGTAATAATCCTTGTTTTTAGGAAATGAAAAAATTTTTAAGCATTTTCACATATCTGTGGGTTCTATTTAGATTTAAAACACAGCTTTCAGGTTCTCCCCCACATCAGGCCCTGAGCTGTCACCCCAATATGCATACGTACAAACTGTATTCTAATCCCAGGCACACAGACTTATCAATAATCACAACTTATCAGGAGAGACAGGCAGGGTACAGAGTTGCTGACAACACTTTCACTTTGGCCATTAAGGATATTAGTTTTCCCTTATTGTTTATAGGAAATGTTTCCTGCTAAGGCCAGCCTGACGGCTCTAACCAAAGTATCATAAAGCTGGAGCCCAGACCTCTGTGTTGTCTCCAAGGAAAGCGTGGGAGACCGGTACAGACCCACGCCCAGCGCTGCCAGGCAGACCCGCGTCCCTTTCATCTCTCTGCCATAGAACAGCAGGGGCGAACATGAAAGACGTGGGAAGGCATTTTGTCCTTAAGAGAGCAACAGAAAACACATGACGTGGTTCAGACCCAAAGAGAAAAACTATCTGAGAAATGAATTTTAATTCTCCAGAACCCTTCTGAGAGATTAGCTATAATTATTGGTAAGTCACTGCTGTGAAGTCTATGTGGTCTGTTTTAGCTAAACCTTTTATTGCTGCACATGAGATACTGATATGCGCACGTGGAAAGAAGGCAACAAATTGGTTACAAGGCCTGTCCCCAACCTATGTTTCCAATCTTAGGTCTCATTTGTCCCCAGCATGAACTCCCATTTCCCTGCCTCCTCACCCTTGTTTACCCCGTCCACCTCACAAGATACTGTGAAATGCTTCCTGTTCTTTAAACCCCCGTTCAACTCCAGGCCCCTGCCCAAACCTCCTCGGAGCATCCAAGTCTCATGAGGTGTCTCTGAATACTAAGACAGCTCATACTTTATGTTAAATATATATGGGGCGCCTGGGTGGCTCAGTTGGTTAAGCGTCTGCCTTCGGCTCGGGTCATGGTCCCAGGGTCCCGAGATCGAGCCCCACATCGGGCTCTGCACTTAGCGGGAAGCCTGCTTCTCCCTCCCCCACTCCCCCTGCTTGTGTTCCCTCTCTCGCTGTGTCTCTCCCTGTCAAATAAATAAATAAAAATCTTTAAAAAAATAAAATAAAAACAATTAACCCTGACAGGCAATCGAACATAACGGTCCTAAAATAAATAAATAAATCTTAAAAAGAAGAAATACAAAAATGAGAAACTGAAGGTATACCCAAATCAAGATATCCTTAAAATTGTTTGTTAACCTCTCTAAGCCCTCATTAGAAGGCCCAAATTTAGGAACTACTACTCATCAGTTCATTCACTTTGTTCATCAAGTATTTACTAAGAGTCAGTTATGTGCCAAGCCCTGGAGAAAAAATGAACAAGATCCCACCTCCAGGGCACCTGGGTGGCTCAGTCGTTGGGCGTCTGCCTTCGGCTCAGGTCATGATCCCAGGGTCCTAGGATCGAGTCCCGCATCGGGCTCCACGCTCAGCAGGAAGCCTGCTTCTCCCTCCCCCACTCCCCCTGCTTGTGTTCCTGCTCTCGCTGTCTCTGTCAAGTAAATAAAAAAATCTTTTAAAAAACAAAAGACCCCCACCTCCATAAGGATCTAAAGTATGAACAGGATCCGTGAAATCTAGGTGTAGCCTAAGTAGAGTCTAAATTGTAAAAAGAACCCACAATTAACTAATAAATAATTCTAGTGGCAGAAGACTTTAGTGGACGGTTTTCCAGAACATTTTTGTGATGATGTTTTCTAGCATATGGTAAAACTATGATTATGAAGAATATTTTGTGAATGCAATTGTTTAAATTTCTGGTGACATGAGTACACATCCTAGATTCCTAGGTTTTTTTCTTTTTTTGTTTTTTACTTTTTTAAGTAAAGCAAGTAATTTATTTTTAATATAAACACTTCCCCGGGACACCTGGGTGGCTCAGTCAGTTAAGCATCTGCCTTTGGCTCAGGTCACGATCCCAGGGTCCTGGGCCTGAGTCCTGTATCGGGCTCCCTGCTCAATGGGGAGCCTGCTTCTCCCTCTGCCTGCCACTCCCCCTCCTTGTGCTCTCTCTCTCTCTGACAAATAAATAAATAAAATCTTTAGTATATATATATATATATAAACATTTCCCCTTGACTGAGTACCATATAGTGCTTTTATATAAATTATACATATGTTTTTATATGTATACACAAATATAAATATTTTATATATATGTAGCAATTCATCTTTCTTCAATGACTAAGGATTTTGCCAGGCCTCAGTCACAGTTCTAGACATAAGTCTCACTATACACTCTGCCCACGATGCTACATCTGAAATAAGAAATACAAAACTGAGGGGCACCTGGGTGGCTCAGTCATTAGACGTCTGCCTTCAGCTCAGGTCACGATCCCAGGGTCCTGGGATCGAGCCCCGCATCGGGCTCCCTGCTCCACGGGAAGCCTGCTTCTCCCTCTCCCACTCCCCCTGCTTGTGTTCCCT
>NW_027397721.1:0-7068 GCF_003265705.2 Callorhinus ursinus
CTAGAAGCACACACCTCTGAGGCAGCAAGTTCTTGCTCATGACATCTACACAGCCGTTGAGGGTGAGGAGGATGAACATGGTGAGGTGCTGCCACTGTTTGGGGTACATAAATCTTGGTGGCAACTCTCTGTTCATCAGTATCAACCCTCCTTTAATGCAATTGATCTCATAAGCTATCAAGATGGAGCCAGTCACCATCTTCAGCAAACCTCCATAGGATATTTTCCACAGCCTGGCCCATCTTCCCTTATTCCTAGGATGGCATGAAGAATCCAGCAGAGAGTCTTCGAGTATCACGGCTTTGGAGACTACTATTGCCTGATACAGTCCATATAAGATTAGAAATAGTCCTGGGTACACATGACCAATAAAGGTTCCCATTGAACTACAGCTCTGTCTGACAAAGGAAAGAAGAGCAAAATTTGGGCAAGTCCACACCTTCTGGGGCCACTTCAAGGTCTGGCCTTTGGAAAGAATTGCCTTCCACCAACTTTTATCATCTCACCCCACCCACTGCTCCCCGACAGAGGAAATGTTTCTTGAAACAAGCCTACGCCTTTGGTGGAGTAAAGCCTCCATTGTTCCATTCCATTCCGGTACATTGGGAACTAACTGACTTCTGCCAAAGAAGAAAGCTTGTGAATGTGCTTTTAGAGGTGCCTCTCTGTGGCCCTTGAAGTACTCCTGTGCACCCCTGTCCCTTTCTCGCATGTCTTCCTGCCCCTTCTGCTGCCCAGCACTCAAACGAGGAGAGAGGGGCATGGGATAGGGGTAGGGTTTGCTGTGGTATCCTGAGGTAGCTTGGCCATTCAGACATAGCTTTGGTCTAGTTGTAAGGCTTCCTTTCTGAACACCTATATTTATAAACATTTGGATATGTGACCATATAATACACACCTAGTGTCAATCTAGCTTTTCTTTTTTTTTTATTATGTTACGTTAATCACCATACATCACATCATTAGTTTTTGATGTAGTGTTCCATGATTCATTGTTTGTGTATAACACCCAGTGCTCCATGCAGAATGAGCCCTCCTTAATACCCATCACCAGGCTAACCCATCCTCCCACCCCCCTCCCCTCTAGAACCTGCAGTTTGTTTTTCAGAGTCCATCCTCCCTCATGGTTCATCTCCCCGTCCAGTTTCCCCCCTTCATTCTTCCCCTCCTGCTATCTTCTTCCCTTTTATTTTTTTTAACATATAACGTATTATTTGTTTCAGAGGTACAGATCTGTGACTCAACAGTCTTGCACAATTCACAGCGCTCACCATACATAGCACATACCCTCCCCAATGTCTATCACCCAGCCACCCCCTCCCTCCCACCCCCCACCACTCCAGCAACACTCAGTTTGTTTCCTGAGATAAAGAATTCCTCATGTCAATGAGGTCATATGATACATGTCTTTCTCTGATTCACTTATTTTGCTCAGCCTAACACCCTCCAGTTCCAAACATTGTTGCAAATGGCAAGATTTCATTCCTTTTGATGGCTGCATAATATTCCATTGTATATATATACCACTTCTTTATCCATTCATCTGTCGATGGACATCTTGGCTCCTTCCACAGTTTGGCTATTGTGGACATTGCTGCTATAAACATCGGGGTGCACGTACCCCTTCGGATCCCTACATTTGTATCCTTGGGGTAAATACCCACTAGTGCAATTGCTGGGTCATATGGTAGCTCTATTTGCAACTGTTTGAGGAACCTCCATACTGTTTTCCAGAGTGGCTGCACCAGCTTGCATTCCCACCAACAGTGGAGGAGGGTTCCCCGTTCTCCACATCCCCACCAACATCTGTCATTTCCTGACTTGTTAATTTTAGCCATTCTGACTGGTGTGAGGTGGTATCTCATTGAGGTTTTGATTTGGATTTCCCTGATGCCGAGCGATGTTGAGCACTTTTTCATGTGTCTGTTGGCCATTTGGATGTCTTCTTTGGAAAAATGTCTGTTCATGGATTCTGCCCATTTCTTGATTGGATCATTTGTTCTCTGGGTGTTGGGTTTGGTAAGTTCTTTATAGATTTTGGATACTAGCCCTTTATCTGATATGTCATTTGCAAATATCTTCTCCCATTCTGTCGTTTGTCTTTTGGTTTTGTGGACTGTTTCTTTTGCTGTGCCAAAGCTTTTTATCTTGATGAAGTCCCAATAGGTCATTTTTGCCCTTGCTTCCCTTGCCTTTGGCGATGTTTCTAGGAAGAAGCTGCTGTGGCTGAGGTCGAAGACGTTGCTGCCTGTGTTCTCCTTTAGGATTTTGATGGACTCTTGTCTCACATTTAGGTCTTTCAACCATTTGGAGTCTATTTGTGTGTATGGTGTAAGGAAATGGTCCAGTTTCATTCTTCTGCAGGTGGCTGTCCAATTTTCCCAACATCATTTGTGGAAGAGACTGTCTTTTTTCCACTGGACATTCCTTCCTGCTTTGTCGAAGATTAATTGACCATAGAGTTGAGGGTCCATTTCTGGATTCTCTAGTCTGTTCCATTGATATATGTGTCTGTTTTTGTGCCAGTACCATACTGTCTTGATGATGACAGCATTGTAATAGAGCTTGAAGTCTGGAATCGTGATGCCGCCAGCTTTGCTTTTCTTTTTCAACATTCCTCTGGCTATTCAGGGTCTTTTCTGGTTCCAAACAAATTTAGGATAATTTGTTCCATGTCTTTGAAAAAAGTGGATGGTATTTTGATGGGGATTGCATTGAATGTGTAGATTGCTCTAGATAGCATTGACATCATCACAATATTTGTTCTTCCAATCCATGAGCATGGAATGTTTTTCCATTTCTTTGTGTCTTCCTCCATTTCTTTCATGAGTATTTTATAGTTTTCTGAGTAAAGATTCTTTGCCTCTTTGGTTAGATTTATTCCTAGCTATTTTATGGTTTTGGGTGCAATTGTAAGTGGGACCGACTCCTTAATTTCTCTTTCTTCTGTCTTGTTCTTGGTGTATTGGAATGCCACTGATTTCTGTGCATTGATTTTATATCCTGCCACTTGACTGAATTCCTGTATGAGTTCTAGCAGTTTTGGGGTGGAGTCTTTTGGGTTTTCCACATAAAGTATCATATCATCTGCAAAGAGTGAGAGTTTGACTTCTTCTTTGCCGATTTGGATGCCTTTTATTTCTTTTTGTTGTCTGATTGCTGTGGCTAGGACTTCTAATACTATGTTGAATTGCAATGGTGATAGTGGACATCCCTGCCGTGTTTCTGATCTTAGGGGGAAAGCTCTCAGTTTTTGCCCATTGAGAATGATATTCGCTGTGGGTTTTCCAAAGATGGCTTTTATGAAATTAAGGTATGTATCTGCTATCCTTATACTCTGAAGAGTTTTGATCAAGAAAGGATGCTGTACTTTGTCACATGCTTTTTCTGCATCTATTGAGAGGATCATATGGTTCTTGTTCTTTCTTTTATCAATGTATTGTATCACATTGATTGATTTGCAGATGTTGAACCAACCTTGCAGCCAGGGATAAATCCCACTTGTTCGTGGTGAATAATCCTTTTAATGTACTGTTGGATCCTATTGGCTAGTATTTTGGTGAGAATTTTTGCATCCATGTTCATCAAGGATATTGGTCTGTAATTTTCCTTTTTGATGGGGTCTTTGTCTGGTTTGGGGATCAAGGTAATGGTGGCCTCATAAAACGAGTTTGGAAATTTTCCTTCCATTTCGATTTTTTGGAACAGTTTCAGAAAATAGGTATTAATTCTTCTTGAAATGTTTGGTAGAATTCTCCTGGGAAGCCATCTGGCTCTGGGCTTTTGTTTCTTGGGAGATTTTTGATGACTGCTTCAATTTCCTTAGTGGTTATAGGTCTGTTCAGGTTTTCTATTTCTTCCTGGTTCAGTTTTGGTAGTTGATACATCTCTAGGAATTCATTCATTTCTTCCAGATTATCTAATTTGCTGGCATAGAGTTGCTCCTAATATGTTCTTATAATTGTTTGTGTTTCCTTGGTGTTGGTTGTGATCTCTCCTCTTTCATTCATGATTTTATTGATTTGGGTCATTTCTCTTTTCTTTTTGGTAAATCTGGCCAGGGGTTTATCAATCTTGTTAATTCTTTCAAAGAACCAGCTCCTAGTTTCGTTGATCTCTTCTACTGTTCTTTTGGTTTCTATTTCATTGATTTCTGCTCTGATCTTTATTATTTCTCTTCTCCTGCTGGGCTTAGGCTTTATTTGCTGTTCTTTCTCCAGCTCCTTTAGATGTAGGGTTAAGTTGTGTATTTGAGACCTTTCCTGTTTCTTAAGAAAGGCTTGTATTGCTATATACTTTCCTCTTAGGGCTGCCTTTGCTGTATCCCAAAGATTTTGAACAGCTGTGTTTTCATTTTCATTTGTTTCCATGAATTTTTTTAATTCTTCTTTAATTTCCTGGTTGACCCATTCATTCTTTAGTAGGATGCTCTTTAGCCTCCATGTATTTGAGTTTTTTCTGACTTTCCTCTTGTGATTGAGTTCTAGTTTCAAAGCATTGTGGTCTGAAAATATTACGGGGAATGATCCCAATCTTTTGGTACCAGTTGAGACCTGATTTGTGACCTAGGATGTGATCTATTCTGGAGAATGTTCCATGGGCACTAGAGAAGAATGTGTATTCTGTTGCTTTGGGATAGAATGTTCTGAATATATCTGTGAAGTCCATTTGGTCCAGTGTGTCATTTAAAGTCTTTATTTCCTTGTTGATCTTTGCTTAGATGATCTGTCCATTTCAGTGAGGGGGTGTTAAAGTCCCCCACTATTATTGTATTGTTGTCAATGTGTTTCTTTGCTTTTGTTATTAATTGGCTTATATAATTGGCTGCTCCCATGTTAGGGGCATAGATATTTACAATTGTTAGATCTTCTTGTTGGATAGACCCTTTAAGTAGGATATAGTGTCCTTCCTCATCTCTGATTACAGTCTTTGTTTTAAAATCTAGTTTGTCTGATATAAGGATTGCCACCCCAGCTTTCTTTTGGTATCCATTAGCATGGTGAATGATTTTCCACCCCTTCACTTTCAATGTGGGGGTGTCTTTGGGTCTAAAATGAGTCTCTTGCAGACAGCATATTGATGGGTCTTGTTTTTTAATCCAATCTGATAGCCTGTGTCTTTTGATTGGGGCATTTAGCCCATTTACATTCAGAGTAACTATTGAAAGATATGAATTTAGTGCCATTGTATTGCCTGTAAAGTGACTGTGACTGTATATTGTCTGTGTTCCTTTCTGGTCTATGTTGCTTGTAGGTTCTCTCTTTGCTTAGAGGACCCCTTTCAATATTTCTTGGAGGGCTGGTTTTGTGCTTGCAAATTCCTTTAGTTTTTGTTTGTTCTGGGAGCTTTCTCTCTCTCCTTCTATTTTCAATGACAGCCTAGCTGGATATAGGTTCTTGGCTGCATATTTTTCTCGTTTAGTGCTCTGAATTTATCATGCCAGTCCTTTCTGGCCTGCCAGGTCTCTGTGGATAGGTCTGTTGCCAATCTAATGTTTCTACCATTGTAGGTTACATATCTCTTCTCCTGAGCTGCTTTCAGGATTTTCTCTTTGTCTCTGAGACTCGTAAGTTTTACTATTAATGTCAGGGTGTTGACCTATTTTTATTGATTTTGAGAGGGGTTCTCCGTGCCTACTGGATTTTGATGCCTGTTTCCTTCCCCAAAATAGAGAAATTCTCTGCTATAATTTGCTCCATTATACCCTCTGCCCCTCTCTCTCTTTACTCTTCTTCTGGGATCCCAATTATTCTAATGTTGTTTCATCTTATGGTATCACTTATCTCTCGAATTCTGCCCTCGTGATCCAGTAGTTGTTTCTCTCTCTTTTTCTCAGCTTCTTTATTTTCCATCATTTGGTCTTCTAGATCACTAATTCCCTCTTCTGCCTCATTTATCCTAGCAGTTAGAGCCTCCATTTTGGATTGCACCTCATTAATAGCCTTTTTGCTTTCGACTTGGTTAGATTTTAGTTCTTTTATTTCTCCAGAAAGGGTTTCTCTAATAACTTCCATGCTTTTTTCAAGCCAGCTAGTATGTTTAAAATCATCATTCTGAACTCTAGTTCCGACACTTTACTAATGTCCATGTTGATTAGGTCCCTGGCAGTCGGTGCTGCCTCTTGTTCTTTTTGTTGAGGTGATTTTTTCCGTCTTGTCATTTTGTCCAGAGGAGAATAGATGAATGAGAGAACAAAATGCTAATAGGGTAACAACATCCCCAGAATATATACACTAAAGAAATCAGAAAAGACCTGAAACTGGGGGAATATTTCAAAAGGGAAAGAAAGAAAAAAGAAAAAGATAATGATAAAAACAAACAAAAACAAAACAAAAAAATACAGAATATAATCATATATGATCAGGCTGGTGCATAGACCAGTGCCACACACTAGATTTTGGGCGTATTTTGGTCTGTTAGAAGAAAGTGCCTCCCAAAATTTTAAAGAAAGAAAAACTTATATATGTACAAAAATAAGGGTTAATATGATGAAGGGATGGAATATGACTGTAAAGATGAAAATTATAAAAGATTTTATAAAAGGAATTAATAAGAAGTTGGTTAAAAAAAAAAGAAGAGGATTTAAAAAAAAGGGGGGGAGAGAATGTGATCAGGCAGGAGACTAGAACAAAGCCATACACTAGAGATTTAGGGTATATTTTGATCTGTTAGAAGAAACTATATCTCAAAGTTTTAAAGAGAGAACAACTTATACATATATATACCAAAAACAAGGGTAAGTACTATGAAGGGCTAGAATATGACTCTAAAAATGAAAAATAAAAAATATTTTTTTAAAAAGGGATTGATAAGATGTTGGTTGAAAAAGGGAAAAAGAAAAATTTTAAAAAATAGATAGTTAAAAAAATTAACTTTGAAAGACTAAAGAATCATGGGGAAAAAGCCATGAATTCTATGTGCAGTATTCCCCTAGCGCTGGAATTCTGCCATTCTCTTTGATCGGTAAACTTGGTCTTGGCTGGCTGTTCGTGCTGATCTTCTGCAGGAGGGGCCTGTTGCTGTGGTTCCCAAATGTCTTTGCTGGAGGCAGAATTGCCCCGCCCTTGC
>NW_027397721.1:7168-19227 GCF_003265705.2 Callorhinus ursinus
CCCCGCCCTTGCCTGGTCTGGGCTAAGTCATCTGCTCGGGTTTGCTCCCGGGAGCTTTTGTTCCCTGCAAGCTTTCTGTACAGCTTTGGAGGACGAGAGTGAAAACGGCAGCCTCCCAATCTCCACCCCAGAGGAGCCGAGAACTCGGGGCCCCACTCCTCAGTGTGCCCCCAGAGAAAAGCAGTCAATCACTCCCATCTCCCCGGTCTCCGGCCGCACTCCGTGCTCACCCGGCCTGTGACCGAGCATTTCTATCTCTGGCACCCGACCCCGTGTGGGGTCTCCAAACCCAGCAGATCCCTGCAGTGCGCTCCCGCGCTGCTCCTCCCGGGGGAGGAAGGGGAGTCTCCCCGGATCTGCCACTTGTTGGGTCCCTGCTGGAGGAGCAGTGGCCCCACTGGGCCTCGGATCACAGTTTATGGCAACCCCGAGCTGAGAGCCCACTCCTCAGCTCCGTCTCTGCAGCCGGCTTCCCTGCTCCGATACCTGGGAGCTCTGCCGCACTCAGGCACCCTTGGTCTTTCTGTGACCCCAAGGGTCCTCAGACCACACTGTACCAGCAAGGGTTCCACCCCCTGCTTAGCCACAGGAGCAACGCCCCTCAGCGGAGCCGACTTCTAAAAGTTCTGATTTTGTGCTCCGCTGCTCTATCACTTGCCAGAAGCAGCCAACGGAGGCCCCCTCGCCATCTATCCTCCTGAATATCGCCTCGGATTCCCTTCTCCACACGTCCTACCTTCCAGAAAGTGGTTGCTTTTCTGTCCAGAGAGTTGCTGCTATTCTTTTCTTCGATCTCCTGTTGAGTTCATAGGTGTTCAGAATGGTTTGATCCCTATCCAGCTGAATTCCTGGGACCAGACAAAATCCAGGTCTCCTACTCCTCCGCCATCTTGCTCTGCCCCATCAATCTGGCTTTTCTATTCTTTTATAGACACATTCTGAAGATCCCCAAGAAATCTCCCTTCACCTCCTTCTCTTACTTCTTCACATCTCCATGTGCCCCAACCCCACATCGACATCTCTACTGGCCAATAAATGGATCTGTGACAATTGATTTTCAGGGACTGTGGTGGTTTTGTAGTGTGTTAACCTCACTAAGCTTAAGCCATATTTCCCAGAATGTCCTTCCTTATATGGCTCCAGGTTGAGTTGGCTACAAGAGAGATTTACATGAGAATCTGAATTTACATGAGATTCTGAAGCAACAGCCTGAGCACACACTGAAGGTGGAGGGTGCCAGGTGCCACTGTAGCTCATGCATTCTTTTCCTGATCCATTGGCTCATCTCCTACACATGGGCAGCAGCCAAACCTATAGCTCCCTTCACTTCTCTTAGAGTCAGGGTACCAGCTTCTTCTGCAGGTCACTTGCCATTGAAGTATGAGGTGGCAAGAGGCAGACACAGGTTCCATTTTGTTCTCATAGGTTTCAGTTTGTCCTTGCTCTTCCCTAACTTCCTGCAGTATTCTTCCTCCTGACTGCTGCCACATTGACCTGAAATGAACTTGGGCCTCATTACACAGCAGCCTTCCATAGACTTCTCCGCTACAAATGTGTAAGGTCTAATAGCCATAAGAAATTCATATTTCATATCACTTTGCTCCCAGGATTCATCCCTTATGGATACAAGGGATTAAGGTCAAATCCTTAAAATGCAGGTACTGTTGAGTGAGTGACTCCTGTGAGTTGGTGTTGGCCATTTTATTTTAATGTGACTTAGCCCATCACCTTCATTTATCTGTTACTCCGCTAGTGTCTAAATGCATCTAAGAAGACAGATTCCTAGGTATTGGGTAATAGGCAGCTGAGTATAAAGCAGAGAGGATGGAAAAAATAATGAAAATAAAGCAGAGAGGATGGTGGAGAAAAAAAGGTACAGGGAATGTGAGGCATGCCCTGGGCCCACACATGGTTTTGGATTTATTGCAGTAGGTTCTGAAATAGGAGTTTTTCGGGGCATAGCAATTATGCTAAGGGGGAAGGAAGTTCATTATTCAGCATGAGCCCTGCTGACATCACAGTCTTCTGCAAAGTCATCAGTCCTCACAGTACAAGAAATGTCGTGGGAGGAGAGAGACAGCACCTGTGTGCCAACAGTGCCCCTAGAGGGGAGGAGGAGAATTTACACCCAGGTTATAGCACTCTGTCTGAGCCCTTATTCCTATCCATCCAAGAACTTCTTCTCAAGTTCACTTAATTCCAAAAAAATTAAATCTCTCTCTGCCCTTGAGGATGACAATAAATCAGATTGCTTCTTACTATTGAGAGATTAGATGGGGCTAAGATTTGAGAGGTGAAGGCAAGTTGGAAAAAAGAAACAATTCTGTTTTATGAAGGAATTTGCTTATTTTAAAATTTAGGGTTTTTTTGTTTTTTTTAGAGAGCATGTGAGCGGGGGTGGGGGAGTTGCATAGGGAGAGGGGAGAGAATCTTAAGCAGACTCTATATCCAGTGTGAAGACCGATGTGGGGCTTGATCTCAGGACCCCAAGTCAGATGCTTAACTGACTGAGCCACCCAGGCACCCCAGGTTTGTTGTTTTTTTTTTTTTAATTAATGTATAGTCATTGTTGAAAAATCAGGTAAATATATAAATAAAAAGAACAACATTAAAAATCATCTTTAATCTTGTAATCTGGAGGTGACCATTGCCACCACTGAGGTATAGAAATGCAGTTTTAAGAAGACAGCATAAGGCAGTGAAAAGTGCATCAACTAGAAGTCATAAATCTGAGTTCTAATTCCAGTTCTCCCTTCATTTGCTGAATGTCATACCTCTTATCTGAAAAAATTGAGTGTTGAACTTAACTTTCTATTGAAGCAAAAATAAAAGAGCATGCATATTGTTGCATAGAAGTGAGCATATTTATTTCTTGTTTTTCTCTTCCTTTTGGTGAAGTATCAAAATGCTTGGAGAGCACAATAGAGCTCAATGCTCAGAGCAGGGAGATTCAAAGGGAAAATCCGAGTGACACTTCTGAAGTGAGTCAGGGAAGAGAGGACCCCAGGGATTCTCTTTGGTGGTTTTGGACTTGCTCTGGGAGAAGCACAGGGTTCATCACTCCCCTAAGTAATAGTAGGGCTGGACTGGGGAATGCATAGTCTACAGGCCCCAGGGAGCTGCATTTAGTCACTTTTACTGTTGCTCCTCATACTTAAGGCTGTGGTCCATACGAGATGGTGGCAGCAGGGTTCATTCCAGCCCCCACACTCATCTCCCCTGTTGTTTCTGGCAGCTGTGAGCTGGTTGCCAGTGGTCAGGGGAGGAGGGAGATAAGCAGCACTGCCCAACAGTAATGGGAGGTTGGGAGTGGCATGTATGAGGACAAGTAGCTCCACTTAAGGTCCCATCTGGGATGCTCAGGCCCCCCACCTTGGCCAGGCACCAGCACTACATGTTGCTCATTAAAACATGAACATCCTGATCTCGGGCTTTGAAGATAGGAATCGCCCGTCCCAAACCAGACACTGCCCACAAGTAGCTGAGAAGGAAGCCAAAGGTGGTGAATGATTAGCAGAACTGGCAGACAGCTCCAGGGTCTGTGGACAATGAGTGCCTGGACAGCTGTTTCATGAGGGAAACTCCGCTTGACCACAGGAGCCCCTGGAGGCCCTTCATGTCCTGCCCGTTCCACATTGAGACGCCCCTCAGACCTGACCCACCCTCCACCCCACATGTCTGGCATGAAATGCCAGAATGAGCAAGAAGGTCTTTAGGAATTCAGTAAGTAAGAATTTGCTACTGCTATGGATTCTAATGGTATAACAGGGCATATAAAAAAGTATATGACATAGTTCTTACCCTCAAAGAGCTTACGATTTAGTTGAAGACATAGACCTCTGCATACACACACACACAAAACAGACATTAGAAACTATTTGGACTACCTCTGTTCCATAGAAATCAAATATTACATGTAATTTTAAATTTTCTAGCAGCACATTGAAAACATAAAATGGTGAAATTAATTTTAATGAGATATTATTTTTACCCAATATATCCAAAATGTTATTTCAACATGTAATTAGTATGAACATTATAAATGAAGTATGTCAGATTCCTCATTTCATACTGTCATCAAACTCTAGTGTATATTTTATACTTACAGTGCATCTCAATTGAGACAAGCCATATTACAAGCACTCGATACCAGTATGTGGTTAGCAGCTACCATATTGGATTGTGCAGATTTAGACAGTATGGAATGACATGTTGAGTAAATTTTAAAGTTTTAGTGAAAAGAACAGATCATGGAGGAGATAAAAGTTTGGTCAAAAATGACATCTATCAGGGCACCTGGGTGGCTCAGTCGGTTAAGCATCTGCCTTCAGCTCAGGTCATGGTCTCTGGGTCCTGGGATCGAGCCCTCATTGGGATTCCTGCTCAGCAGGGAGCCTGCTTCTCTCTCTGCCCCTCCCCACCACTCGTTCTCTCTCTCTCTCTCTCTCAAATAAATAAAATATCTTTTAAAAATGGCATCTAGAGGACTATACTATAAACTTCTTAATAGCTGTGAGATTTCAGTATGATGCTTTCCAAAAGCATCTTTTAATTTATCTCCTTTCTGTTTAGGAGGGATATCCTCATCATCATCAACGAAAAATGATTGCAACTCACCTTGCTGCAAGGCAGAAATACACCACAGGAAGAAAGAAAGCCAGAGGCTGGGAACTCAAGCAGAACCACGCAGGAATTGGGTACATGGAAATATACGCACAAGGTCAGAGATAGCCCATCTGTTCATGGGCCAAACTTTCATCTTATTTCAAGTAAGGGTTACTAAGCCTTGGGGTTTGTCATTGACTTACCAAAACAAGGCTCACAGAAGATGGAAAACAACTTTCTATTTTCTTAGTTTGAAAGGATATATGTACTTTATTTCTCTTGGCACACTAGCCCATAATTTTCCTCTTTGAATTTTTCTAAAATGTGAGCTTTATACCTCATTGCCTAATTATGACTTAGGTTTCACAGTTTATATAATCGATAGGTACTTTTCGACGATCACAGTTCAATAGCTGCAAATTTCTTTTTCTTCTGGAAACTTTTGGCAAAGTGGAAGTATATACTCACTTTACCTCTGCTATACCTATTTCTTCCTTTATGACTATGTGACTAACTCATACCCATGGCTGAGGACAGAACTCAAGGACCCTGAGTCTGTTTTTCCATAGATCACCTCTTCTAAACCAGGTATGCATGCCCAAATTAGGAGTTAACCTTTGCTCTCTCTTGTTCAGAATTCTTAATTCTGTAATTTGGAAACTCCATGGTAAATTTTAAAATTCCCTGTGAGAGATATAGCTATCTGACCACTGAATACTCTTACTCCCCTCCCACAATGTAGGGTGTTTCTGGGACCACACTTCCCAGCCACTCAGTGACAGTTTGGGGCAGTGGACTGTGTGTGGAAGTGATGTACAGCACTTCAAGACAGGGCCTCTAGAAACTTCCTCCTCTTCTTCACCCTTTATTTTTCCATATCTACTGGCTGATTACAGAGGACGGTGAGGCACTAGAGAAGGACAAAGTCACAAGATGGGAGGAGTCATATCTGAAAGACCAGGTAGAAGCCTTATAAGCTTGGGAGAAATAACCTTCTTTTGTCTTAAGCCAATAAGATTTAAGGATTTATCCGTTTTAAATCAGTTAGTTAGTATACATTGCCAAGCCTCCAAGAGGGCCCTGGAAGCTCATGTAAATTCAACAATTGGCCATCAACTTTGATGTGACAAACTACCTGAAGGGTTATGTTGATTTGTCCCTACCAGCTCCTCTGCCTTCGTTCGGTATCTCAAAGTCTAGAATTATCCTCATGTGCCCTATCCAAGCCACTGTTTCTGAAGCCCAGGAAATTAAGTTCACAAAGGCTGCCTTATGATTATAGACAGAGAGCAAAAGAACTTGATAGTCCTGAAGCTTCTCATTCTCATTAGGATCCCTGCTTCATTTTGGTTACAATCTTTCAGCAATGGGCCACACATCTTAATGAGATACAGTGTTTCTAATCACTGACAAGTGCTGAATACACCTTCACCCAAAACTAATACCAGCGGTATTAGTTTTCTGTTGCTGCGTAACACATTCACATAAATTTAGGAATTCAAACGAGGCATATATTTTCTCACAGTTTCCATGGATCAGGAATCCAATATGGGTTTGCTGAGACCTCTGCTGGGAATCTCACTAAGCTGAAATCAAGGTGTTGGCTGAGGCTATGATTCTGATCTGAGGCTCAGTGTCCTCTTGCAAGCTCACTGACTATTGGCAAAATTCAGCTCCTTGCAGTTTTAAGACTGAAGCTATTGTTTTCTTGTTGGCTCTCAGCCAGGACGGCTCTCAGCATCTAGAGGTTGCTCACAGTTCCTTGCCATGTGACCACCACCCCCCCCACAGGAAGATCACAACATGACTGTTTGCTTTCTTTTAGGCCAACAGGAGTATATCTCCTTGATGATTTACCTACTTTGTCACCTGACAAAGTCAGACAATCCAGGACAAACTCTCTTTTCAGTAATTCAAACTCACCCAATTAGTAACCAGTCATGGGAGTGATAACCCATTATATTCACTGGTCCCATTCAAGGGGAGGAGATGGTACAGAACGTGTACGCCAGGGGCAGGAATCATGGGAGCCATCTTAGACTTCTGCTTACCACACCACCCAACCCTCCTCTCCATCCTTATTGTAAGTTGCTGTGTAATTGTGTACATCTTTGTATGTTTCTCCTTATTGTATTGCTAATCCCTGCATAGTACCTGGAAAATAGTAGCCGTTTAGGATTTTTTAATAAATTAATTTAATCCTTTGGTTGTCTTGATTGAATCTGGAAGATTCCCTTAATTTATTACCCACATGTTTACAAATTAGTCTCCTTCATTGTATGTTCACGTTTGTGAAATTCAATTGTAGTTTTTCTGTTGTCACTATTCTGAATATCTGAGGATGAATTTTATTTAAGGACTCTGGCCTCCTCTGCAATTGCTCCACTGGTGTTTCAGATAGGGTCCCAACAGGAAATAGATGGCAACACAAATTGGTATAGTTCAAGGAGGGTTTCATAAAGGTACTTCTTATGCAGATGTCAGCAGGGTGGAAGGAGACCACAGGAGATAGCTGAGTAACAATTGGAGCTGTTATTAACTCTAGTCCCCAAGGGACATAGAATAGGAAAAGTTCTGGTATATGCAAGGACAGTGTAGGGGGTTAAATGGTGGCCCCCAAAAAGATATTTCCAAGTCCTAACCCCTAGAACCTGTGAATATGACCTTATTTGACAAAATAAGTGAAGGATCTTGAGATGAAATCATCTTGGTTTTAGGGTAGGCTCTAAATCCAATGACAGGTAACCTTATGAGAAAGTCCGAGGAAGATCTGAGACACAGAAGCACACAGAAGAGAAGACAATGTGAAGATGGAAGCAGAGATTGGAGTGATGTATCTACAAGCCAAGGAACACCAAAGACTGCCAGCAGTCATCAGAAGCTAGGGGAGAAATATGGGACAGATTCTCCCTGAGAGCTTCTAGAAGGAATCAATACCTTGATTTTGGACTTCTGACATCCAGAACTGTGAGAGAGTAGATTTCTGTTTTAAGCCGCTAAGTTTGTGGTAATTTGTTATGGTAGCCTGGGAAACTGATACTAATGGTGTCATGGGGTCAGGGTACTGCCAGGCTTAGGTTACCCCAGAAGCAGAAGCTAAAAGAATAAAAACTCTAATCTGACTCTCTAATCCATCCTCCTCCTCCTGGGGTTCGTCACTGGCCAAATGTTGCCTGAAGCCAGAGGATAAGGAGCTCAGTGATGTGCTACAGACCAGGGCAGTCTCCTGGGAGACAGAACAGGATGGAGGTGAAAGGTGAATTTGGAGGGGCAAACTGAAGATATGCAGCACATCTCTTTTTAGGTTTACGGTAGGGTAACCATAAATCCCAGTGTGTCTGTACAGGTTGGTTTTTACCTGTTGTCCCAGTGCAAATATTAATTTTGCCTTTTCTTTCTCAAGTATCCAGGTTTGAATGATAAGTTATATATGGTCATATTAGTTATAGGTTAGTATTCAAATGGATAGAGAGTTTTCTGTAGGATATGTTAAGTGAAGTGAGTCACCACACCATCAGGATACCATCTCTCCTGATTGCTCCATGGTCCTGGCCATTCTTGGCAGGTGTAAGGAGAAAAATTAAGACCTTCTGAGGTCAACAAGAACATACCTGTCTCCAAAATCTGGATCACACACCCCATATTTTTTGGAGTTAGCTCTTTTCACTTCATCTTGGAGATCTTGATGTCAGGACATACAGATCTCTCTATTCTTTTTAATTCCTATATAGTGCACCATAAATTATTTAACAATTTCCCTACTAGTGAAAGTTTATTATTTAAAGTTCTGGACAGAAAAAAAAAATACTTCAGTGACCGTTCTTGTATATGCTCTTCATATAGATGTATATTTCCAGACGAGGTACTATATCAGAGTCCCTAGCTACAGACAGTAAGAATCTGTTCTGTCTAGTTTAAGAGGAGTCATTTATTTAAATAGCTAAGTTAGTTCACAAAATGGGCTTAGGTTGCTGCCTTTGGCACTAACCCCAGAACTACAGGGCAGGCCAGTATAATGATGAACATAGGTTCCTATCTTAGCCACTACTCTTCTACAGAACAGAAACCCCATGTACAGCCAATTTCCTTACATTGCTCACTTGTGAGTTGAAGTCTTAAGTCACATGCCTGTACCCTAGCTAGCTACAAGGGAGGCTGGGGATTAAAAATAAAAATCTACCAAAAAGGCAGGCCTGATAATGTGGAAATTGTCCAAAATGTTAGGAGGCTCTTGCAAAGATGGTGTTAGGCTTATATGACAGATGTCCACTGCAGACAGCAAGAAGTGGAATTGTTTGCTTGAAGGATATGTACACTTTAAATTCTGGCACTCTCTGCCAAACTGACTTCAAGGAAATGTACAGCGTATGATAATTCCCTACATCCCTTTCCCTACATCTTTTCCAGCAATGGATAGTATTATTTCTTTAATACTTCTGACCTTTTTTTTTTTTTTGACAACCTGACAGTGAGAAACAAGATCCTACTTTTTAAAAATCTGATTTTTCTTAAAATTGGTTAGATTAACAATTTTTTAAAAATGTTTGTTAGCCATTTGTTCTGAGACATAGTCATTTCTATCTTCTGCCCATTTTTTTAAATATTAGGTTGCTCTTTTGTCTTTTGTTTTGTTTTTTTAAGATTTTATTTATTTATTTGACAGAGATAGAGAGAGAGCACAGCAGGGGGAGCAGCAGAGGGAAAGGGAGAAGCAGGCTCCCTGCCGAGCAGGGAGCCCGATGTGGGGCTCCATCCCAGAACCCTGGGACCATGACCTGAGCCGAAGGCAGACGCTTAACTGACTGAGCCACCCAGGTGCCCCTGCTCTTTTGTTCGTTAATGTTTGAACACCTCTATATATTCTGGGCATTGGATTATTATATGTTGAAAGTATTCTTCACAGTGTCCCTTTTATCTCTTTCTCTTATGTCTTTTAGTTATAGGAAATCTAAATAAAATGAGTAATCTTTTCAGAGTTTTTCTCAAGAAAAATGTTCATGTCTTTCATTATAAAATATCCTTAAATCCCTTCAAAATATTTTTATAGTCTTGCTGCTCATGTTTAACTTTTCAGTCTATCTATAATTCTTTGTGTGTGTGTGTTGTATGAGGTAAAACTTAAGCTACTGTTTGTTTGTTTTGTTTTTCCAAGTGGAGAGCTAATTATTCCTCACATTATTTGAAGAGACCCTTTTTAACATGTATTTAATTCTCCCACTACATATTTCTGTTTCTGGAGTCTCTGTTTCATTACACTATGTCAATTTGAGACTCTATGATGATACTCACTCCTACACCACAGTTATAATTATTGAATATTTATAATGTATTATAAAAGCTGACAAAGCAATTTATTCCTCATTTTTTTTTTCTTCTAGGAAAAAAAAAGACCTAGGCTCTTCTCTATGTTTCTTTCCCAGATATATTTTAGAGTAGGTTCATTGATTCCATTAAGTTGCTTGGAGAATGTTTTCACTGGAAGTACATTTAATTTAAATATGTTTCTGTAAACACAGGTATGTTACCTGGGAGATATGTTTTATGGTGTATTATGTTAGAAGGAATTCACTTATTATTAGAGATTTCCTTAGCAGTTTAGAACTCGGGCACAAACAACTTGTTAAGAACGATGAGGTGGAGGCACCTGGGTGGCTCAGTTGGTTAAGCGACTGCCCTCAGCTCAGGTCATGATCCTGGAGTCCCGGGATTGAGTCCTACATTGGGCTTCCTGCTCAGCGGGGAGTCTGCTTCTCCCTCTGACCCTCCCCCCTCTCATGTGCTCTCTCTCCGTCTCTCATTCTCGCTCTCTCAAATAAATAAATAAATAAATAAATAAATAAATAAAATCTTAAAAAAAAAGAACGATGAGGTGTTTTCTCTATTTCTTCATCATTTACCATGAGTATATTAAAAAATGGCAACAAAAAAATTGGAAGCCCCCCCCCAAAAAAAACAATGGGAAAGCACTCAGGAATTAGGTGTAACAGGAGAAACAAGAAGGATTAGAAATACTCAAAGAAACATGTTGTTTCAGGCTCTGCTCTGACCTGTACCCAGAAATGTAAGCCCCAGCCAGAAGTGCAGGGTACCATCAGACTCTCCATAACCCCAAGGAGCCCAGGGGGGTAGAGATAAATAAACTTTTTAGGAGGAGTGGGTATAATTGCACTGTTCTACTCATGCACAGTGGGTCTCCTTGCTGCCTACTTTCTCCCCATTTCCTTGTCTGGATCAGTCAACAGAAGAAGGGACTTGACTTTCAGACCTACCAGCTTAAGTCTCTCTCCTGCTTCTGGCCAGCCATGAATCTTTGAACAAATTAGTCTGTCGGAGTTTTAGTTGTAGAAACTTCTGGAAAGCCAACAGGAGGTACCCTATGCAGATATACTAAGCAGTAATATACAGAGAAACTATTTCAAATAGGTCAGTGGGGTTTTTTTACACACAGACCAGGAAGAGAGTGGACCCACCATTCAGATGATTTGAACTTTAGACTGTAGAGGCCTCTCTGAGAGTTCATGGAGCAGTCAAACATTATATTTAGCAGAGACAGGAAAGGGAGGCTCTGGAAGCAAGTGAAACTTTATTGAGCATCAATCATGTAGAGGACAATGTGATATCCTGGAATATGCAAAGCAAATTAGGTAACTAGGATATGACAAATTCTCCACTCTTAAGGGCTTACTTTTCAGTGAGACAAAAACTTGTCCATGAGAAACAGGACACAGCTGAATGTATCAGCACCATGGGCAAAATAACAGAGCAGAATTAGACAAGTTCTGGAGTTCCAGATCAAAGGAGCATAAAAAATTTTTCTAGAGAAGGAATTCTTTGTGGTAGCAGTGCAAGGAGATTTAATGCTGAATATAAAATAACTCTGTGTACTAAATATGTGACTGGCACTGGCTTTTTCTAAATCATACACCATACGTATTATTTGGCAAAGGCACAAGTGCAGCATATAGTAAATTAGAATCTAGTAGATTGCTGGTGGGACTTCTGGTAAACAGTAACTCATAAGCACCTTGCTTTGGCTAGATTAGAAGTCAGAGATAAGATATGTGATGGCATTTAATGAAAATTTGGCTTATGGAAACTTGAAAAATTGTGATATGAAAGTACTGACTCTCACATGTATGTACAAAATTTGAAATGATATGAATCTATCCAAGTAAAAAAGTATACATGAGATTCTTACCACTTCAGCCAGGTGGGATAAGTGAATTGTACCACATCTGTTACATGATGTTGTCACTTTAGTTGGAAAATAGAAATACCCAACATAGCAGTTTTGATTTGTGAGGAGTCTTTATTCCTTGAGTAAAACCTGGAGAAGTAGCTGGTGATGGCATGACTGCTGGACTCTGCTCTCCTCCCTTTGAAAGCCTCCCTTCTATTACATCCTCTGTCCCCCGTGGCTTTTCTTGCACACTCATCTACTCCCCTGGTGCTCT
>NW_027397722.1:0-7067 GCF_003265705.2 Callorhinus ursinus
CTAGAAGCACACACCTCTGAGGCAGCAAGTTCTTGCTCATGACATCTACACAGCCGTTGAGGGTGAGGAGGATGAACATGGTGAGGTGCTGCCACTGTTTGGGGTACATAAATCTTGGTGGCAACTCTCTGTTCATCAGTATCAACCCTCCTTTAATGCAATTGATCTCATAAGCTATCAAGATGGAGCCAGTCACCATCTTCAGCAAACCTCCATAGGATATTTTCCACAGCCTGGCCCATCTTCCCTTATTCCTAGGATGGCATGAAGAATCCAGCAGAGAGTCTTCGAGTATCACGGCTTTGGAGACTACTATTGCCTGATACAGTCCATATAAGATTAGAAATAGTCCTGGGTACACATGACCAATAAAGGTTCCCATTGAACTACAGCTCTGTCTGACAAAGGAAAGAAGAGCAAAATTTGGGCAAGTCCACACCTTCTGGGGCCACTTCAAGGTCTGGCCTTTGGAAAGAATTGCCTTCCACCAACTTTTATCATCTCACCCCACCCACTGCTCCCCGACAGAGGAAATGTTTCTTGAAACAAGCCTACGCCTTTGGTGGAGTAAAGCCTCCATTGTTCCATTCCATTCCGGTACATTGGGAACTAACTGACTTCTGCCAAAGAAGAAAGCTTGTGAATGTGCTTTTAGAGGTGCCTCTCTGTGGCCCTTGAAGTACTCCTGTGCACCCCTGTCCCTTTCTCGCATGTCTTCCTGCCCCTTCTGCTGCCCAGCACTCAAACGAGGAGAGAGGGGCATGGGATAGGGGTAGGGTTTGCTGTGGTATCCTGAGGTAGCTTGGCCATTCAGACATAGCTTTGGTCTAGTTGTAAGGCTTCCTTTCTGAACACCTATATTTATAAACATTTGGATATGTGACCATATAATACACACCTAGTGTCAATCTAGCTTTTCTTTTTTTTTTATTATGTTACGTTAATCACCATACATCACATCATTAGTTTTTGATGTAGTGTTCCATGATTCATTGTTTGTGTATAACACCCAGTGCTCCATGCAGAATGAGCCCTCCTTAATACCCATCACCAGGCTAACCCATCCTCCCACCCCCCTCCCCTCTAGAACCTGCAGTTTGTTTTTCAGAGTCCATCCTCCCTCATGGTTCATCTCCCCGTCCAGTTTCCCCCCTTCATTCTTCCCCTCCTGCTATCTTCTTCCCTTTTATTTTTTTTAACATATAACATATTATTTGTTTCAGAGGTACAGATCTGTGACTCAACAGTCTTGCACAATTCACAGCGCTCACCATACATAGCACATACCCTCCCCAATGTCTATCACCCAGCCACCCCCTCCCTCCCACCCCCCACCACTCCAGCAACACTCAGTTTGTTTCCTGAGATAAAGAATTCCTCATGTCAATGAGGTCATATGATACATGTCTTTCTCTGATTCACTTATTTTGCTCAGCCTAACACCCTCCAGTTCCAAACATTGTTGCAAATGGCAAGATTTCATTCCTTTTGATGGCTGCATAATATTCCATTGTATATATATACCACTTCTTTATCCATTCATCTGTCGATGGACATCTTGGCTCCTTCCACAGTTTGGCTATTGTGGACATTGCTGCTATAAACATCGGGGTGCACGTACCCCTTCGGATCCCTACATTTGTATCCTTGGGGTAAATACCCACTAGTGCAATTGCTGGGTCATATGGTAGCTCTATTTTCAACTTTTTGAGGAACCTCCATAATGTTTCCCAGAGTGGCTGCACCAGCTTGCATTCCCACCAACAGTGGAGGAGGGTTCCCCGTTCTCCACATCCCCACCAACATCTGTCATTTCCTGACTTGTTAATTTTAGCCATTCTGACTGGTGTGAGGTGGTATCTCATTGAGGTTTTGATTTGGATTTCCCTGATGCCGAGCGATGTTGAGCACTTTTTCATGTGTCTGTTGGCCATTTGGATGTCTTCTTTGGAAAAATGTCTGTTCATGGATTCTGCCCATTTCTTGATTGGATCATTTGTTCTCTGGGTGTTGGGTTTGGTAAGTTCTTTATAGATTTTGGATACTAGCCCTTTATCTGATATGTCATTTGCAAATATCTTCTCCCATTCTGTCGTTTGTCTTTTGGTTTTGTGGACTGTTTCTTTTGCTGTGCCAAAGCTTTTTATCTTGATGAAGTCCCAATAGGTCATTTTTGCCCTTGCTTCCCTTGCCTTTGGCGATGTTTCTAGGAAGAAGCTGCTGTGGCTGAGGTCGAAGACGTTGCTGCCTGTGTTCTCCTTTAGGATTTTGATGGACTCTTGTCTCACATTTAGGTCTTTCAACCATTTGGAGTCTATTTGTGTGTATGGTGTAAGGAAATGGTCCAGTTTCATTCTTCTGCAGGTGGCTGTCCAATTTTCCCAACATCATTTGTGGAAGAGACTGTCTTTTTTCCACTGGACATTCCTTCCTGCTTTGTCGAAGATTAATTGACCATAGAGTTGAGGGTCCATTTCTGGATTCTCTAGTCTGTTCCATTGATATATGTGTCTGTTTTTGTGCCAGTACCATACTGTCTTGATGATGACAGCATTGTAATAGAGCTTGAAGTCTGGAATCGTGATGCCGCCAGCTTTGCTTTTCTTTTTCAACATTCCTCTGGCTATTCAGGGTCTTTTCTGGTTCCAAACAAATTTAGGATAATTTGTTCCATGTCTTTGAAAAAAGTGGATGGTATTTTGATGGGGATTGCATTGAATGTGTAGATTGCTCTAGATAGCATTGACATCATCACAATATTTGTTCTTCCAATCCATGAGCATGGAATGTTTTTCCATTTCTTTGTGTCTTCCTCCATTTCTTTCATGAGTATTTTATAGTTTTCTGAGTAAAGATTCTTTGCCTCTTTGGTTAGATTTATTCCTAGCTATTTTATGGTTTTGGTTGCAATTGTAAGTGGGACCGACTCCTTAATTTCTCTTTCTTCTGTCTTGTTCTTGGTGTATTGGAATGCCACTGATTTCTGTGCATTGATTTTATATCCTGCCACTTGACTGAATTCCTGTATGAGTTCTAGCAGTTTTGGGGTGGAGTCTTTTGGGTTTTCCACATAAAGTATCATATCATCTGCAAAGAGAGAATTTGACTTCTTCTTTGCCGATTTGGATGCCTTTTATTTCTTTTTGTTGTCTGATTGCTGTGGCTAGGACTTCTAATACTATGTTGAATTGCAATGGTGATAGTGGACATCCCTGCCGTGTTTCTGATCTTAGGGGGAAAGCTCTCAGTTTTTGCCCATTGAGAATGATATTCGCTGTGGGTTTTCCAAAGATGGCTTTTATGAAATTAAGGTATGTATCTGCTATCCCTATACTCTGAAGAGTTTTGATCAAGAAAGGATGCTGTACTTTGTCACATGCTTTTTCTGCATCTATTGAGAGGATCATATGGTTCTTGTTCTTTCTTTTATCAATGTATTGTATCACATTGATTGATTTGCAGATGTTGAACCAACCTTGCAGCCAGGGATAAATCCCACTTGTTCGTGGTGAATAATCCTTTTAATGTACTGTTGGATCCTATTGGCTAGTATTTTGGTGAGAATTTTTGCATCCATGTTCATCAAGGATATTGGTCTGTAATTTTCCTTTTTGATGGGGTCTTTGTCTGGTTTGGGGATCAAGGTAATGGTGGCCTCATAAAACGAGTTTGGAAATTTTCCTTCCATTTCGATTTTTTGGAACAGTTTCAGAAAATAGGTATTAATTCTTCTTGAAATGTTTGGTAGAATTCTCCTGGGAAGCCATCTGGCTCTGGGCTTTTGTTTCTTGGGAGATTTTTGATGACTGCTTCAATTTCCTTAGTGGTTATAGGTCTGTTCAGGTTTTCTATTTCTTCCTGGTTCAGTTTTGGTAGTTGATACATCTCTAGGAATTCATTCATTTCTTCCAGATTATCTAATTTGCTGGCATAGAGTTGCTCCTAATATGTTCTTATAATTGTTTGTGTTTCCTTGGTGTTGGTTGTGATCTCTCCTCTTTCATTCATGATTTTATTGATTTGGGTCATTTCTCTTTTCTTTTTGGTATATCTGGCCAGGGGTTTATCAATCTTGTTAATTCTTTCAAAGAACCAGCTCCTAGTTTCGTTGATCTCTTCTACTGTTCTTTTGGTTTCTATTTCATTGATTTCTGCTCTGATCTTTATTATTTCTCTTCTCCTGCTGGGCTTAGGCTTTATTTGCTGTTCTTTCTCCAGCTCCTTTAGATGTAGGGTTAAGTTGTGTATTTGAGACCGTTCCTGTTTCTTAAGAAAGGCTTGTATTGCTATATACTTTCCTCTTAGGGCTGCCTTTGCTGTATCCCAAAGATTTTGAACAGCTGTGTTTTCATTTTCATTTGTTTCCATGAATTTTTTTAATTCTTCTTTAATTTCCTGGTTGACCCATTCATTCTTTAGTAGGATGCTCTTTAGCCTCCATGTATTTGAGTTCTTCCCAACTTTCCTCTTGTGATTGAGTTCTAGTTTCAAAGCATTGTGGTCTGAAAATATTACGGGGAATGATCCCAAACTTTTGGTACCAGTTGAGACCTGATTTGTGACCTAGGATGTGATCTATTCTGGAGAATGTTCCATGGGCACTAGAGAAGAATGTGTATTCTGTTGCTTTGGGATAGAATGTTCTGAATATATCTGTGAAGTCCATTTGGTCCAGTGTGTCATTTAAAGTCTTTATTTCCTTGTTGATCTTTTGCTTAGATGATCTGTCCATTTCAGTGAGGGGGTGTTAAAGTCCCCCACTATTATTGTATTGTTGTCAATGTGTTTCTTTGCTTTTGTTATTAATTGGCTTATATAATTGGCTGCTCCCATGTTAGGGGCATAGATATTTACAATTGTTAGATCTTCTTGTTGGATAGACCCTTTAAGTAGGATATAGTGTCCTTCCTCATCTCTGATTACAGTCTTTGTTTTAAAATCTAGTTTGTCTGATATAAGGATTGCCACCCCAGCTTTCTTTTGGTATCCATTAGCATGGTGAATGATTTTCCACCCCTTCACTTTCAATGTGGGGGTGTCTTTGGGTCTAAAATGAGTCTCTTGCAGACAGCATATTGATGGGTCTTGTTTTTTAATCCAATCTGATAGCCTGTGTCTTTTGATTGGGGCATTTAGCCCATTTACATTCAGAGTAACTATTGAAAGATATGAATTTAGTGCCATTGTATTGCCTGTAAAGTGACTGTGACTGTATATTGTCTGTGTTCCTTTCTGGTCTATGTTGCTTGTAGGTTCTCTCTTTGCTTAGAGGACCCCTTTCAATATTTCTTGGAGGGCTGGTTTTGTGCTTGCAAATTCCTTTAGTTTTTGTTTGTTCTGGGAGCTTTCTCTCTCTCCTTCTATTTTCAATGACAGCCTAGCTGGATATAGGTTCTTGGCTGCATATTTTTCTCGTTTAGTGCTCTGAATTTATCATGCCAGTCCTTTCTGGCCTGCCAGGTCTCTGTGGATAGGTCTGTTGCCAATCTAATGTTTCTACCATTGTAGGTTACATATCTCTTCTCCTGAGCTGCTTTCAGGATTTTCTCTTTGTCTCTGAGACTCGTAAGTTTTACTATTAATGTCAGGGTGTTGACCTATTTTTATTGATTTTGAGAGGGGTTCTCCGTGCCTACTGGATTTTGATGCCTGTTTCCTTCCCCAAAATAGAGAAATTCTCTGCTATAATTTGCTCCATTATACCCTCTGCCCCTCTCTCTCTTTACTCTTCTTCTGGGATCCCAATTATTCTAATGTTGTTTCATCTTATGGTATCACTTATCTCTCGAATTCTGCCCTCGTGATCCAGTAGTTGTTTCTCTCTCTTTTTCTCAGCTTCTTTATTTTCCATCATTTGGTCTTCTAGATCACTAATTCCCTCTTCTGCCTCATTTATCCTAGCAGTTAGAGCCTCCATTTTGGATTGCACCTCATTAATAGCCTTTTTGCTTTCAACTTGGTTAGATTTTAGTTCTTTTATTTCTCCAGAAAGGGTTTCTCTAATAACTTCCATGCTTTTTTCAAGCCAGCTAGTATGTTTAAAATCATCATTCTGAACTCTAGTTCCGACACTTTACTAATGTCCATGTTGATTAGGTCCCTGGCAGTCGGTGCTGCCTCTTGTTCTTTTTGTTGAGGTGATTTTTTCCGTCTTGTCATTTTGTCCAGAGGAGAATAGATGAATGAGAGAACAAAATGCTAATAGGGTAACAACATCCCCAGAATATATACACTAAAGAAATCAGAAAAGACCTGAAACTGGGGGAATATTTCAAAAGGGAAAGAAAGAAAAAAGAAAAAGATAATGATAAAAACAAACAAAAACAAAACAAAAAAATACAGAATATGATCATATATGATCAGGCTGGTGCATAGACCAGTGCCACACACTAGATTTTGGGCGTATTTTGGTCTGTTAGAAGAAAGTGCCTCCCAAAATTTTAAAGAAAGAAAAACTTATATATGTACAAAAATAAGGGTTAATATGATGAAGGGATGGAATATGACTGTAAAGATGAAAATTATAAAAGATTTTATAAAAGGAATTAATAAGAAGTTGGTTAAAAAAAAAAGAAGAGGATTTAAAAAAAAGGGGGGGAGAGAATGTGATCAGGCAGGAGACTAGAACAAAGCCATACACTAGAGATTTAGGGTATATTTTGATCTGTTAGAAGAAACTATATCTCAAAGTTTTAAAGAGAGAACAACTTATACATATATATACCAAAAACAAGGGTAAGTACTATGAAGGGCTAGAATATGACTCTAAAAATGAAAAATAAAAAATATTTTTTTAAAAAGGGATTGATAAGATGTTGGTTGAAAAAGGGAAAAAGAAAAATTTTAAAAAATAGATAGTTAAAAAAATTAACTTTGAAAGACTAAAGAATCATGGGGAAAAAGCCATGAATTCTATGTGCAGTATTCCCCTAGCGCTGGAATTCTGCCATTCTCTTTGATCGGTAAACTTGGTCTTGGCTGGCTGTTCGTGCTGATCTTCTGCAGGAGGGGCCTGTTGCTGTGGTTCCCAAATGTCTTTGCTGGAGGCAGAATTGCCCCGCCCTTGC
>NW_027397722.1:7167-19225 GCF_003265705.2 Callorhinus ursinus
CCCCGCCCTTGCCTGGTCTGGGCTAAGTCATCTGCTCGGGTTTGCTCCCGGGAGCTTTTGTTCCCTGCAAGCTTTCTGTACAGCTTTGGAGGACGAGAGTGAAAACGGCAGCCTCCCAATCTCCACCCCAGAGGAGCCGAGAACTCGGGGCCCCACTCCTCAGTGTGCCCCCAGAGAAAAGCAGTCAATCACTCCCATCTCCCCGGTCTCCGGCCGCACTCCGTGCTCACCCGGCCTGTGACCGAGCATTTCTATCTCTGGCACCCGACCCCGTGTGGGGTCTCCAAACCCAGCAGATCCCTGCAGTGCGCTCCCGCGCTGCTCCTCCCGGGGGAGGAAGGGGAGTCTCCCCGGATCTGCCACTTGTTGGGTCCCTGCTGGAGGAGCAGTGGCCCCACTGGGCCGCAGATCACAGTTTATGGCAACCCCGAGCTGAGAGCCCACTCCTCAGCTCCGTCTCTGCAGCCGGCTTCCCTGCTTCGATACCTGGGAGCTCTGCCGCACTCAGGCACCCTTGGTCTTTCTGTGACCCCAAGGGTCCTCAGACCACACTGTACCAGCAAGGGTTCCACCCCCTGCTTAGCCACAGGAGCAACGCCCCTCAGCGGAGCCGACTTCTAAAAGTTCTGATTTTGTGCTCCGCTGCTCTATCACTTGCCAGAAGCAGCCAACGGAGGCCCCCTCGCCATCTATCCTCCTGAATATCGCCTCGGATTCCCTTCTCCACACGTCCTACCTTCCAGAAAGTGGTTGCTTTTCTGTCCAGAGAGTTGCTGCTATTCTTTTCTTCGATCTCCTGTTGAGTTCATAGGTGTTCAGAATGGTTTGATCCCTATCCAGCTGAATTCCTGGGACCAGACAAAATCCAGGTCTCCTACTCCTCCGCCATCTTGCTCTGCCCCATCAATCTGGCTTTTCTATTCTTTTATAGACACATTCTGAAGATCCCCAAGAAATCTCCCTTCACCTCCTTCTCTTACTTCTTCACATCTCCATGTGCCCCAACCCCACATCGACATCTCTACTGGCCAATAAATGGATCTGTGACAATTGATTTTCAGGGACTGTGGTGGTTTTGTAGTGTGTTAACCTCACTAAGCTTAAGCCATATTTCCCAGAATGTCCTTCCTTATATGGCTCCAGGTTGAGTTGGCTACAAGAGAGATTTACATGAGAATCTGAATTTACATGAGATTCTGAAGCAACAGCCTGAGCACACACTGAAGGTGGAGGGTGCCAGGTGCCACTGTAGCTCATGCATTCTTTTCCTGATCCATTGGCTCATCTCCTACACATGGGCAGCAGCCAAACCTATAGCTCCCTTCACTTCTCTTAGAGTCAGGGTACCAGCTTCTTCTGCAGGTCACTTGCCATTGAAGTATGAGGTGGCAAGAGGCAGACACAGGTTCCATTTTGTTCTCATAGGTTTCAGTTTGTCCTTGCTCTTCCCTAACTTCCTGCAGTATTCTTCCTCCTGACTGCTGCCACATTGACCTGAAATGACCTTGGGCCTCATTACACAGCAGCCTTCCATAGACTTCTCCGCTACAAATGTGTAAGGTCTAATAGCCATGAGAAATTCATATTTCATATCACTTTGCTCCCAGGATTCATCCCTTATGGATACAAGGGATTAAGGTCAAATCCTTAAAATGCAGGTACTGTTGAGTGAGTGACTCCTGTGAGTTGGTGTTGGCCATTTTATTTTAATGTGACTTAGCCCATCACCTTCATTTATCTGTTACTCCGCTAGTGTCTAAATGCATCTAAGAAGACAGATTCCTAGGTATTGGGTAATAGGCAGCTGAGTATAAAGCAGAGAGGATGGAAAAAATAATGAAAATAAAGCAGAGAGGATGGTGGAGAAAAAAAGGTACAGGGAATGTGAGGCATGCCCTGGGCCCACACATGGTTTTGGATTTATTGCAGTAGGTTCTGAAATAGGAGTTTTTCGGGGCATAGCAATTATGCTAAGGGGGAAGGAAGTTCATTATTCAGCATGAGCCCTGCTGACATCACAGTCTTCTGCAAAGTCATCAGTCCTCACAGTACAAGAAATGTCGTGGGAGGAGAGAGACAGCACCTGTGTGCCAACAGTGCCCCTAGAGGGGAGGAGGAGAATTTACACCCAGGTTATAGCACTCTGTCTGAGCCCTTATTCCTATCCATCCAAGAACTTCTTCTCAAGTTCACTTAATTCCAAAAAAATTAAATCTCTCTCTGCCCTTGAGGATGACAATAAATCAGATTGCTTCTTACTATTGAGAGATTAGATGGGGCTAAGATTTGAGAGGTGAAGGCAAGTTGGAAAAAAGAAACAATTCTGTTTTATGAAGGAATTTGCTTATTTTAAAATTTAGGGTTTTTTTTTTTTTTTTAGAGAGCATGTGAGCGGGGGTGGGGGAGTTGCATAGGGAGAGGGGAGAGAATCTTAAGCAGACTCTATATCCAGTGTGAAGACCGATGTGGGGCTTGATCTCAGGACCCCAAGTCAGATGCTTAACTGACTGAGCCACCCAGGCACCCCAGGTTTGTTGTTTTTTTTTTTTTAATTAATGTATAGTCATTGTTGAAAAATCAGGTAAATATATAAATAAAAAGAACAACATTAAAAATCATCTTTAATCTTGTAATCTGGAGGTGACCATTGCCACCACTGAGGTATAGAAATGCAGTTTTAAGAAGACAGCATAAGGCAGTGAAAAGTGCATCAACTAGAAGTCATAAATCTGAGTTCTAATTCCAGTTCTCCCTTCATTTGCTGAATGTCATACCTCTTATCTGAAAAAATTGAGTGTTGAACTTAACTTTCTATTGAAGCGAAAATAAAAGAGCATGCATATTGTTGCATAGAAGTGAGCATATTTATTTCTTGTTTTTCTCTTCCTTTTGGTGAAGTATCAAAATGCTTGGAGAGCACAATAGAGCTCAATGCTCAGAGCAGGGAGATTCAAAGGGAAAATCCGAGTGACACTTCTGAAGTGAGTCAGGGAAGAGAGGACCCCAGGGATTCTCTTTGGTGGTTTTGGACTTGCTCTGGGAGAAGCACAGGGTTCATCACTCCCCTAAGTAATAGTAGGGCTGGACTGGGGAATGCATAGTCTACAGGCCCCAGGGAGCTGCATTTAGTCACTTTTACTGTTGCTCCTCATACTTAAGGCTGTGGTCCATACGAGATGGTGGCAGCAGGGTTCATTCCAGCCCCCACACTCATCTCCCCTGTTGTTTCTGGCAGCTGTGAGCTGGTTGCCAGTGGTCAGGGGAGGAGGGAGATAAGCAGCACTGCCCAACAGTAATGGGAGGTTGGGAGTGGCATGTATGAGGACAAGTAGCTCCACTTAAGGTCCCATCTGGGATGCTCAGGCCCCCCACCTTGGCCAGGCACCAGCACTACATGTTGCTCATTAAAACATGAACATCCTGATCTCGGGCTTTGAAGATAGGAATCGCCCGTCCCAAACCAGACACTGCCCACAAGTAGCTGAGAAGGAAGCCAAAGGTGGTGAATGATTAGCAGAACTGGCAGACAGCTCCAGGGTCTGTGGACAATGAGTGCCTGGACAGCTGTTTCATGAGGGAAACTCCGCTTGACCACAGGAGCCCCTGGAGGCCCTTCATGTCCTGCCCGTTCCACATTGAGACGCCCCTCAGACCTGACCCACCCTCCACCCCACATGTCTGGCATGAAATGCCAGAATGAGCAAGAAGGTCTTTAGGAATTCAGTAAGTAAGAATTTGCTACTGCTATGGATTCTAATGGTATAACAGGGCATATAAAAAAGTATATGACATAGTTCTTACCCTCAAAGAGCTTACGATTTAGTTGAAGACATAGACCTCTGCATACACACACACACAAAACAGACATTAGAAACTATTTGGACTACCTCTGTTCCATAGAAATCAAATATTACATGTAATTTTAAATTTTCTAGCAGCACATTGAAAACATAAAATGGTGAAATTAATTTTAATGAGATATTATTTTTACCCAATATATCCAAAATGTTATTTCAACATGTAATTAGTATGAACATTATAAATGAAGTATGTCAGATTCCTCATTTCATACTGTCATCAAACTCTAGTGTATATTTTATACTTACAGTGCATCTCAATTGAGACAAGCCATATTACAAGCACTCGATACCAGTATGTGGTTAGCAGCTACCATATTGGATTGTGCAGATTTAGACAGTATGGAATGACATGTTGAGTAAATTTTAAAGTTTTAGTGAAAAGAACAGATCATGGAGGAGATAAAAGTTTGGTCAAAAATGACATCTATCAGGGCACCTGGGTGGCTCAGTCGGTTAAGCATCTGCCTTCAGCTCAGGTCATGGTCTCTGGGTCCTGGGATCGAGCCCCCATTGGGATTCCTGCTCAGCAGGGAGCCTGCTTCTCTCTCTGCCCCTCCCCACCACTCGTTCTCTCTCTCTCTCTCTCTCAAATAAATAAAATATCTTTTAAAAATGGCATCTAGAGGACTATACTATAAACTTCTTAATAGCTGTGAGATTTCAGTATGATGCTTTCCAAAAGCATCTTTTAATTTATCTCCTTTCTGTTTAGGAGGGATATCCTCATCATCATCAACGAAAAATGATTGCAACTCACCTTGCTGCAAGGCAGAAATACACCACAGGAAGAAAGAAAGCCAGAGGCTGGGAACTCAAGCAGAACCACGCAGGAATTGGGTACATGGAAATATACGCACAAGGTCAGAGATAGCCCATCTGTTCATGGGCCAAACTTTCATCTTATTTCAAGTAAGGGTTACTAAGCCTTGGGGTTTGTCATTGACTTACCAAAACAAGGCTCACAGAAGATGGAAAACAACTTTCTATTTTCTTAGTTTGAAAGGATATATGTACTTTATTTCTCTTGGCACACTAGCCCATAATTTTCCTCTTTGAATTTTTCTAAAATGTGAGCTTTATACCTCATTGCCTAATTATGACTTAGGTTTCACAGTTTATATAATCGATAGGTACTTTTCGACGATCACAGTTCAATAGCTGCAAATTTCTTTTTCTTCTGGAAACTTTTGGCAAAGTGGAAGTATATACTCACTTTACCTCTGCTATACCTATTTCTTCCTTTATGACTATGTGACTAACTCATACCCATGGCTGAGGACAGAACTCAAGGACCCTGAGTCTGTTTTTCCATAGATCACCTCTTCTAAACCAGGTATGCATGCCCAAATTAGGAGTTAACCTTTGCTCTCTCTTGTTCAGAATTCTTAATTCTGTAATTTGGAAACTCCATGGTAAATTTTAAAATTCCCTGTGAGAGATATAGCTATCTGACCACTGAATACTCTTACTCCCCTCCCACAATGTAGGGTGTTTCTGGGACCACACTTCCCAGCCACTCAGTGACAGTTTGGGGCAGTGGACTGTGTGTGGAAGTGATGTACAGCACTTCAAGACAGGGCCTCTAGAAACTTCCTCCTCTTCTTCACCCTTTATTTTTCCATATCTACTGGCTGATTACAGAGGACGGTGAGGCACTAGAGAAGGACAAAGTCACAAGATGGGAGGAGTCATATCTGAAAGACCAGGTAGAAGCCTTATAAGCTTGGGAGAAATAACCTTCTTTTGTCTTAAGCCAATAAGATTTAAGGATTTATCCGTTTTAAATCAGTTAGTTAGTATACATTGCCAAGCCTCCAAGAGGGCCCTGGAAGCTCATGTAAATTCAACAATTGGCCATCAACTTTGATGTGACAAACTACCTGAAGGGTTATGTTGATTTGTCCCTACCAGCTCCTCTGCCTTCGTTCGGTATCTCAAAGTCTAGAATTATCCTCATGTGCCCTATCCAAGCCACTGTTTCTGAAGCCCAGGAAATTAAGTTCACAAAGGCTGCCTTATGATTATAGACAGAGAGCAAAAGAACTTGATAGTCCTGAAGCTTCTCATTCTCATTAGGATCCCTGCTTCATTTTGGTTACAATCTTTCAGCAATGGGCCACACATCTTAATGAGATACAGTGTTTCTAATCACTGACAAGTGCTGAATACACCTTCACCCAAAACTAATACCAGCGGTATTAGTTTTCTGTTGCTGCGTAACACATTCACATAAATTTAGGAATTCAAACGAGGCATATATTTTCTCACAGTTTCCATGGATCAGGAATCCAATATGGGTTTGCTGAGACCTCTGCTGGGAATCTCACTAAGCTGAAATCAAGGTGTTGGCTGAGGCTATGATTCTGATCTGAGGCTCAGTGTCCTCTTGCAAGCTCACTGACTATTGGCAAAATTCAGCTCCTTGCAGTTTTAAGACTGAAGCTATTGTTTTCTTGTTGGCTCTCAGCCAGGACGGCTCTCAGCATCTAGAGGTTGCTCACAGTTCCTTGCCATGTGACCACCCCCCCCCCCACAGGAAGATCACAACATGACTGTTTGCTTTCTTTTAGGCCAACAGGAGTATATCTCCTTGATGATTTACCTACTTTGTCACCTGACAAAGTCAGACAATCCAGGACAAACTCTCTTTTCAGTAATTCAAACTCACCCAATTAGTAACCAGTCATGGGAGTGATAACCCATTATATTCACTGGTCCCATTCAAGGGGAGGAGATGGTACAGAACGTGTACGCCAGGGGCAGGAATCATGGGAGCCATCTTAGACTTCTGCTTACCACACCACCCAACCCTCCTCTCCATCCTTATTGTAAGTTGCTGTGTAATTGTGTACATCTTTGTATGTTTCTCCTTATTGTATTGCTAATCCCTGCATAGTACCTGGAAAATAGTAGCCGTTTAGGATTTTTTAATAAATTAATTTAATCCTTTGGTTGTCTTGATTGAATCTGGAAGATTCCCTTAATTTATTACCCACATGTTTACAAATTAGTCTCCTTCATTGTATGTTCACGTTTGTGAAATTCAATTGTAGTTTTTCTGTTGTCACTATTCTGAATATCTGAGGATGAATTTTATTTAAGGACTCTGGCCTCCTCTGCAATTGCTCCACTGGTGTTTCAGATAGGGTCCCAACAGGAAATAGATGGCAACACAAATTGGTATAGTTCAAGGAGGGTTTCATAAAGGTACTTCTTATGCAGATGTCAGCAGGGTGGAAGGAGACCACAGGAGATAGCTGAGTAACAATTGGAGCTGTTATTAACTCTAGTCCCCAAGGGACATAGAATAGGAAAAGTTCTGGTATATGCAAGGACAGTGTAGGGGGTTAAATGGTGGCCCCCAAAAAGATATTTCCAAGTCCTAACCCCTAGAACCTGTGAATATGACCTTATTTGACAAAATAAGTGAAGGATCTTGAGATGAAATCATCTTGGTTTTAGGGTAGGCTCTAAATCCAATGACAGGTAACCTTATGAGAAAGTCCGAGGAAGATCTGAGACACAGAAGCACACAGAAGAGAAGACAATGTGAAGATGGAAGCAGAGATTGGAGTGATGTATCTACAAGCCAAGGAACACCAAAGACTGCCAGCAGTCATCAGAAGCTAGGGGAGAAATATGGGACAGATTCTCCCTGAGAGCTTCTAGAAGGAATCAATACCTTGATTTTGGACTTCTGACATCCAGAACTGTGAGAGAGTAGATTTCTGTTTTAAGCCGCTAAGTTTGTGGTAATTTGTTATGGTAGCCTGGGAAACTGATACTAATGGTGTCATGGGGTCAGGGTACTGCCAGGCTTAGGTTACCCCAGAAGCAGAAGCTAAAAGAATAAAAACTCTAATCTGACTCTCTAATCCATCCTCCTCCTCCTGGGGTTCGTCACTGGCCAAATGTTGCCTGAAGCCAGAGGATAAGGAGCTCAGTGATGTGCTACAGACCAGGGCAGTCTCCTGGGAGACAGAACAGGATGGAGGTGAAAGGTGAATTTGGAGGGGCAAACTGAAGATATACAGCACATCTCTTTTTAGGTTTACGGTAGGGTAACCATAAATCCCAGTGTGTCTGTACAGGTTGGTTTTTACCTGTTGTCCCAGTGCAAATATTAATTTTGCCTTTTCTTTCTCAAGTATCCAGGTTTGAATGATAAGTTATATATGGTCATATTAGTTATAGGTTAGTATTCAAATGGATAGAGAGTTTTCTGTAGGATATGTTAAGTGAAGTGAGTCACCACACCATCAGGATACCATCTCTCCTGATTGCTCCATGGTCCTGGCCATTCTTGGCAGGTGTAAGGAGAAAAATTAAGACCTTCTGAGGTCAACAAGAACATACCTGTCTCCAAAATCTGGATCACACACCCCATATTTTTTGGAGTTAGCTCTTTTCACTTCATCTTGGAGATCTTGATGTCAGGACATACAGATCTCTCTATTCTTTTTAATTCCTATATAGTGCACCATAAATTATTTAACAATTTCCCTACTAGTGAAAGTTTATTATTTAAAGTTCTGGACAGAAAAAAAAAATACTTCAGTGACCGTTCTTGTATATGCTCTTCATATAGATGTATATTTCTAGACGAGGTACTATATCAGAGTCCCTAGCTACAGACAGTAAGAATCTGTTCTGTCTAGTTTAAGAGGAGGCATTTATTTAAATAGCTAAGTTAGTTCACAAAATGGGCTTAGGTTGCTGCCTTTGGCACTAACCCCAGAACTACAGGGCAGGCCAGTATAATGATGAACATAGGTTCCTATCTTAGCCACTACTCTTCTACAGAACAGAAACCCCATGTACAGCCAATTTCCTTACATTGCTCACTTGTGAGTTGAAGTCTTAAGTCACATGCCTGTACCCTAGCTAGCTACAAGGGAGGCTGGGGATTAAAAATAAAAATCTACCAAAAAGGCAGGCCTGATAATGTGGAAATTGTCCAAAATGTTAGGAGGCTCTTGCAAAGATGGTGTTAGGCTTATATGACAGATGTCCACTGCAGACAGCAAGAAGTGGAATTGTTTGCTTGAAGGATATGTACACTTTAAATTCTGGCACTCTCTGCCAAATTGACTTCAAGGAAATGTACAGCGTATGATAATTCCCTACATCCCTTTCCCTACATCTTTTCCAGCAATGGATAGTATTATTTCTTTAATACTTCTGACCTTTTTTTTTTTTTGACAACCTGACAGTGAGAAACAAGATCCTACTTTTTAAAAATCTGATTTTTCTTAAAATTGGTTAGATTAACAATTTTTTAAAAATGTTTGTTAGCCATTTGTTCTGAGACATAGTCATTTCTATCTTCTGCCCATTTTTTTAAATATTAGGTTGCTCTTTTGTCTTTTGTTTTGTTTTTTTAAGATTTTATTTATTTATTTGACAGAGATAGAGAGAGAGCACAGCAGGGGGAGCAGCAGAGGGAAAGGGAGAAGCAGGCTCCCTGCCGAGCAGGGAGCCCGATGTGGGGCTCCATCCCAGAACCCTGGGACCATGACCTGAGCCGAAGGCAGACGCTTAACTGACTGAGCCACCCAGGTGCCCCTGCTCTTTTGTTCGTTAATGTTTGAACACCTCTATATATTCTGGGCATTGGATTATTATATGTTGAAAGTATGCTTCACAGTGTCCCTTTTATCTCTTTCTCTTATGTCTTTTAGTTATAGGAAATCTAAATAAAATGAGTAATCTTTTCAGAGTTTTTCTCAAGAAAAATGTTCATGTCTTTCATTATAAAATATCCTTAAATCCCTTCAAAATATTTTTATAGTCTTGCTGCTCATGTTTAACTTTTCAGTCTATCTATAATTCTTTGTGTGTGTGTGTTGTATGAGGTAAAACTTAAGCTACTGTTTGTTTGTTTTGTTTTTCCAAGTGGAGAGCTAATTATTCCTCACATTATTTGAAGAGACCCTTTTTAACATGTATTTAATTCTCCCACTACATATTTCTGTTTCTGGAGTCTCTGTTTCATTACACTATGTCAATTTGAGACTCTATGATGATACTCACTCCTACACCACAGTTATAATTATTGAATATTTATAATGTATTATAAAAGCTGACAAAGCAATTTATTCCTCATTTTTTTTTTCTTCTAGGAAAAAAAAAGACCTAGGCTCTTCTCTATGTTTCTTTCCCAGATATATTTTAGAGTAGGTTCATTGATTCCATTAAGTTGCTTGGAGAATGTTTTCACTGGAAGTACATTTAATTTAAATATGTTTCTGTAAACACAGGTATGTTACCTGGGAGATATGTTTTATGGTGTATTATGTTAGAAGGAATTCACTTATTATTAGAGATTTCCTTAGCAGTTTAGAACTCGGGCACAAACAACTTGTTAAGAACGATGAGGTGGAGGCACCTGGGTGGCTCAGTTGGTTAAGCGACTGCCCTCAGCTCAGGTCATGATCCTGGAGTCCCGGGATTGAGTCCTACATTGGGCTTCCTGCTCAGCGGGGAGTCTGCTTCTCCCTCTGACCCTCCCCCCTCTCATGTGCTCTCTCTCCGTCTCTCATTCTCGCTCTCTCAAATAAATAAATAAATAAATAAATAAATAAATAAAATCTTAAAAAAAAAGAACGATGAGGTGTTTTCTCTATTTCTTCATCATTTACCATGAGTATATTAAAAAATGGCAACAAAAAAATTGGAAGCCCCCCCCCAAAAAAAACAATGGGAAAGCACTCAGGAATTAGGTGTAACAGGAGAAACAAGAAGGATTAGAAATACTCAAAGAAACATGTTGTTTCAGGCTCTGCTCTGACCTGTACCCAGAAATGTAAGCCCCAGCCAGAAGTGCAGGGTACCATCAGACTCTCCATAACCCCAAGGAGCCCAGGGGGGTAGAGATAAATAAACTTTTTAGGAGGAGTGGGTATAATTGCACTGTTCTACTCATGCACAGTGGGTCTCCTTGCTGCCTACTTTCTCCCCATTTCCTTGTCTGGATCAGTCAACAGAAGAAGGGACTTGACTTTCAGACCTACCAGCTTAAGTCTCTCTCCTGCTTCTGGCCAGCCATGAATCTTTGAACAAATTAGTCTGTCGGAGTTTTAGTTGTAGAAACTTCTGGAAAGCCAACAGGAGGTACCCTATGCAGATATACTAAGCAGTAATATACAGAGAAACTATTTCAAATAGGTCAGTGGGGTTTTTTTACACACAGACCAGGAAGAGAGTGGACCCACCATTCAGATGATTTGAACTTTAGACTGTAGAGGCCTCTCTGAGAGTTCATGGAGCAGTCAAACATTATATTTAGCAGAGACAGGAAAGGGAGGCTCTGGAAGCAAGTGAAACTTTATTGAGCATCAATCATGTAGAGGACAATGTGATATCCTGGAATATGCAAAGCAAATTAGGTAACTAGGATATGACAAATTCTCCACTCTTAAGGGCTTACTTTTCAGTGAGACAAAAACTTGTCCATGAGAAACAGGACACAGCTGAATGTATCAGCACCATGGGCAAAATAACAGAGCAGAATTAGACAAGTTCTGGAGTTCCAGATCAAAGGAGCATAAAAAATTTTTCTAGAGAAGGAATTCTTTGTGGTAGCAGTGCAAGGAGATTTAATGCTGAATATAAAATAACTCTGTGTACTAAATATGTGACTGGCGCTGGCTTTTTCTAAATCATACACCATACGTATTATTTGGCAAAGGCACAAGTGCAGCATATAGTAAATTAGAATCTAGTAGATTGCTGGTGGGACTTCTGGTAAACAGTAACTCATAAGCACCTTGCTTTGGCTAGATTAGAAGTCAGAGATAAGATATGTGATGGCATTTAATGAAAATTTGGCTTATGGAAACTTGAAAAATTGTGATATGAAAGTACTGACTCTCACATGTATGTACAAAATTTGAAATGATATGAATCTATCCAAGTAAAAAAGTATACATGAGATTCTTACCACTTCAGCCAGGTGGGATAAGTGAATTGTACCACATCTGTTACATGATGTTGTCACTTTAGTTGGAAAATAGAAATACCCAACATAGCAGTTTTGATTTGTGAGGAGTCTTTATTCCTTGAGTAAAACCTGGAGAAGTAGCTGGTGATGGCATGACTGCTGGACTCTGCTCTCCTCCCTTTGAAAGCCTCCCTTCTATTACATCCTCTGTCCCCCGTGGCTTTTCTTGCACACTCATCTACTCCCCTGGTGCTCT